>NC_084824.1:13090329-13245401 GCF_958449725.1 Rosa rugosa | reverse complement strand
ATGAGCAAATTTACATTGTGCCTAGTTCCATGGTACTTATTTCCAGGGTTACCCAATCCAACAATCATCCATGGAGTGTATTCCACTTTAAATCTATCGCTATTCTCCGGCAAGGAAGCTTGTACAGAAAAACTTGTTGAAACTGAACACTTATTCAGAAAACCAGTTCTACCGGGTCTTCGTGGATATGATATATGCAACACGTTTACATGCACAAAACCCAGGACAAACATATCAGATTACAATTTGTGGAGAAATTGGCCAGTAACAAAAAAGCAAAGTAGGTTTCACTTACAGGGTACCGAGAGCTTCTTCGGTTCGAGGCATGGCAGTGACAGCGAGCTCCAAAGGGTGGGAAGACTAGTCGCAGAGGAAAGAGAGAGACCGCTACCATGGATAGAATATAGCAACTAGTACAATGAGAGCTCTATATGGTTCTTATTAGAACCCAAGTAGATGCGTTTTGCAACAAAGGGATGACTGATTAATTGAGATATATTGAAGCAGCTATGAAGAGCCAATTACATGGATAGCTAAAGTATAAAGAAGTCAAATTTAAGAAAACCCATACAAATTTTAAGGAGACAAGTGATGAAACAAGATTCCTCCACCTCGATGTATAAAATGAAGAAGGTGGAGAGTGAAACTGGAACACTGCCGGGTTTGAGATTTGTAAATTTTGAGATCTCGCCGCACTTGATGTTGACCTTTTCGAGCTTGCAGGGTACAAGGAGAAGTAGCCATCGTGAAAATCTTTGCGTTCAACCTCACAGTAGCCATCGATTTCCCATATTTGACTGACAGATTGAGAGAAGGATTGGTTCATAGAAGCAATCGATTTCCCCAATTCGAGAGAGAGATTGAGAGAAGGGTTATTTTCCTTCTTTTAGTCTTCCGAGATCGAGAGAGAGAGAGAGAGAGCTTGCTCATGGAGGTGATGGCGCCGCAAAGGGGCGGAGGCGGTCAATGAGAGAGAGAGATAGTAGCGGGGAGTGAGCGGAGGAGGGGGAAGTGGTGGTGGTCGTGGAAAGAGAGTGGGAGAGGAAGGAGGAGAGGGCTAGGGTTCGGGAATAGCAAGAGAGAAAATGGGTCGCCAGTTTTCAATTGTGAAGTTAGAGATAAAGTGAGTTGGAAAAATTAGAAGTGTGGGGAATGAAAATTTTGTTCCCAGCGTTCTTGAAAATTTTTAACTAGTCTTTCAGCGCGTTTTTGAAAATTTTTGAATGAAAATATAGACATCAGTCAACAGTAAAAAACGATGTCAGATATATGCATACAAATCGGTTTTTGAGGAATCGATGTTAATGACATTGTTTTACATCGCGTGTATTTCTCACCGATTTAATTGTCATGATGTCTATGAGCATAATTCTAGTAGTGAAGGATCAGGTCTGCAAATCAGATGACCTAACAAAATGTTTGTTGCAGTTTTATGATGCCAAAAATATGGTTTTCCGATTTGGAGACGGCGAGTTTAAAAATCCACCAATAACTAACAAGGGCATGTTGTTTGGCATACCTGGGTTCTAGGAAGCCTTGAACAAACTAGTCCCAGAGTGACTCGGCGGTAACTATTAATTGATCAGAGACAAGAAATGGTACCTGCATAGAAACCTCTTGTAAAGTAGAACAATTTGTACACCATTTCCATTTTTTTTTTCTTTTTCTATAATGTGTACAGTGTTCATATACTTGTTTTTTCATACATGCCTTTGATTGTTTCCCAGTCTTACAGGACATGTAATGTGTGTTGCACTTGTATCGTAACATCTCTCTTCAATGAGATCCAATTATTTCTTACCTTTTCCAATTCTTGTTGAAACAACTATCCAAAATCGCAAGAATCCCAAAACTTCAAACTTCTAAGCAATATAACAAACTGGTTTCACATCAAAAATCAATTTCTTGAAACACCAAACTCATATTTATTTCAATTTACAAGAACAAAGTATTATAGTCTACAATCCACTCGAAACACCCTAACAAGACCCTAATTGGTGAAACTACATTCAGTCTCACAAAGCAGAGCCACAATATGGAAGAAGCTGAACTCAGACTCCCACCGTCCGATCACAAAACGACGTCGTAGCACCTGCACACTATGCACCTGCCCGCACCAGATTCGTCGAAGAACAAAGCTATGAACAACTAAATAAAAAAAAAACAAATCAAATACACAATAAACAAATTGAAACTGATCAGATTGAAGGAAACTCCTCGAATTGAAACATGTACAAGTAATTGAAGCAAATGCAAAACACGAATCGAAGAAGGAAGAATCAACAAGATAGAAATCACAATTTAGCTAGAACCTGAGCTGTTATTTGCATTCGAATTCTCCATGACGAAAAGCCTTTCGATTACATTCAGACGCACAAAGCACTCAAACATCCATTGAAATCAGAGCTTCAATGTGCTCCGACGGCTTCAATAACGCAGTGGCTTCAACCTGAGCTCTGAAAATCACTATAACTGTCAGTAGTTATTTTGGTAATTTAATCATTAACAGAATCAATTTAAAAATGGAAGGAAAATGGTCACACGGACTTAGCGCTTGCGGATGGATCAAGCTACAGTACCGCAAGAGATTTAAGGAAAAACCAGGTCTACTGTTGGTAATATAAGGGTTGAGATTGTAGTTATTGGTAATTTACTATAAAAGGAAAATGCATAGCACTTTCCCAAACAAAGGTACATTTTGATTCGTATGCACCAAGATAAATATTCCTCTCAATCTCCAACTTAATTTCTTGCCTCTTCTAAATTGTGAGGACCCCATTGAAACAAAAGGCCATTAGGAGGCTACTATTATGTTTGAACATCAAGGATGGCTTTTTGCAATTAAGAGATTGGCAGGGTATTTATTTGGAAGATGAGAATAGATAACCAGATAAGAGATTTAGGTCAAGGAGCTATATAAATGTGCATGCATGTGATTGGACCTTGGGTTTAGAAAACCAGTAGGAGAAGAGTAGAAGACCAAAACATGGTCTCTTAGATTCACACTCAGGTCATTTGGTTTGCGGAAAGTAAGTATTAGAAGAAAAAAAATTGATACTTTATGGCGTTTGCCCCCCCCCCCCCCCCCCCCAAAATTATTTTTTAGGAATTATTTTTCTTTACGTGAACCAACGAGGCCTCAAGGATCATGACATTCAAGATCACAACCTGCTGTCTATGATGAGAATCCGAATGATAACTGTGCATATGAGGATGGATGGATGCGGTCCCAGAAATGAGACCAAATGGTTGGCAGCTCATGTGCATGTCATGGAGTATATTGGAGCTTCTTCCCAAATGTGGACCAAATGTAGGTGCTTGTCATCCAATTGGTGATACTTCATAAATCTTTTGAAACAAGATTGCTTGCATTTACCAAATGATATTCTTCCTTTTATCATTCCTGTTTTGCCATGTATTTTCACACAATGAACCTTCATTTTCTATATGAACACCTGGCTAATTTTTTCTAGAATATCGAATCAAAACTTTGACGATATACACAAAACAAAATCAACTACAATGCAACAAAAATGAGCTTAAATAAAACATTAAAGCAACAATCTCTAAAAGGCAAAATCACCTTGACAAAATTAAAGAATGCTCCCTAACCAACTTGGCTAACACAACCCAAGATAGTCAAAACCCTAACTAAAACTATAAGCCTAAATTTTGGACGAGACCAAAAAATTGAAGTCCCATGGTAATAAAGGTTGCGTTTAAGTAAGAAGAGAATATTGAATGAGCAGCGGATCTAGAATTAACTTGATCTCAAACAATCCAACCGTGCATATAATAACAAATTGTCTAACATTCATCTAAAGTTCTAAACCCACAAAATTAGATGTAATTAATATGGTACAAACAGTTGGGTAACTAAACCTAAACCCTTCAATTTGGCATATAGATCTAAATTTAGAGAAAATAAGAAAACGGTTTTAGGAGAAAGACTGGACTAAGGGACAAACATTCACCTAAGGGACTAAAACAAAAGCTACTTAAAGAAAACAAAAGAAGAACGTATATATTTCTACGTGAGTATGTTTCGATGTTTCCATTTTTTAAAATGGGTAAAGTCTTTGTTGGGAGTAGGAGGAGGGGGAAGAAGATGTACTTCTTTCATCTCTTAAAGTTTTAAGAGCCCCATTGTTGAACTTGATCAATTGGCTTGACACACACAAAAAAAAAAAAAAAGCTTGATCAATAGTTCTTTGTTAAGTATTTGTAGGCAGTAGGATCAACTGTAAACACTAACCTCAAGAATGAATTCCAATCATAAAACTATACAACCGATTCGAATATGGAGGCAAAAATGTCCATGAAGAAGATTATTGACATTCAACTTTTTAAACAAGTCAAATTCTTTTGGGAGTGGGTGAGGGTCCAAAGAAGAACCTGCTATGTCCCCCAAACCTATTAGGAATCAAACCTCTTCTATTTAAAATGAAAACTCCCATCAAGTTTCAAATCTTGGTTACTTTAATTAAGAAATGCTCTTATTCAAAAAAAAAAAAAAAAAAATTAATTAAGAATGCTCAATACTTCACATGGGCAAGATATGGTCAACATGAGGACTGTTGGAGTAGTACATATTTGGAAGCATTCAATTATTTTGTTATGGAGAATCTTGTCTCATTACTACTATTTATTTTATATATATATATATATATATATATATATCAACGGTTCACGATTATCTTTAAACAGTTAAGTATTAAATAAGGACTGAAATCGACTTTACCTAATTAACGGATAATATTTATTGGCCCTAAATTCATTTACGACATACATATATTCCAGATTCTTTTGCATTGAAAAGACATGAGTCGTGCTCTTTCAACTTCTTATAATCAATGAGCTTAAGGGTATATGCTTAATATCTTCAAGGACATGGAAAGAGATGGTGCTACTCATAGAAAGTCATTGCATTATTTTCACAAATGTTTACACCGACACTACATACCCAAAAAATAGATAGAATTTTCCCCCAAAATAAATGCTTATGCTTCTCAAATCTTTAAAAAAAAAATAATAATAAATAAACATAATTTCTCTCATGTGCCCTACATTTTATGCTCTCATTATTAATCCAATTTTTGTTTTATTTATTTGGAAATTTCATAAAATAATTCACAAATGTTTTTTTGGGCAAGATGAACTGAATAAGGAATTCTCAATGGTTTTGGATTCACGCATTGACCGCTGGACCCCAATTGTTAGATATTTCAGAGGAGGCAAAGACTTTGTCGGATTTGGCAAGGGCATATCGGTCATTTTAGCTAAAGCTTAGCGGCTTAGCCTTTACGTTCTTGACCCGTTACGGGTAACGACAAATGTCTCCACAAAAGCAAATTTCTTTTTTTCTTGTCGTACGAAAAGAGAAAAGAAAAGAAAAGAAAAGAAAAGAAAAAAGATTTTAAAAGGATCATTATTTTAATAAAAAAGAAACGTAAAAGGGCGACGAGTCGTGTCATCGTCGCGTAAAATTATTGGCAACGGAAAGGTCCCATTTTTTGAGGTGAGGATGAGGAGGAGGATATATATCTTCCATATCAACATCACACAATCGTTTTCATGTTTTGAAAATAATTTAAGGATTTAGTTCTTGTGGATTTAGATGTTGCATCGTCCAATGATGTTACAAAAGGTGCTTTCAGTTTTTTCTTCTATTAGAATTTGGAACAATGAATAAGTTCCCACTTGTTAGCAAAGACTAGGTCCAAGTGTATTTTTCGACTAGGAAGAAAAGATTATGTGTCACAAATATAAAAATCCCAAGTTCCCAACAAGTCTCAAAGCACAAAGCCCAACTCACTAGGCCTGGTTCTACACCGCAAGGCCCAGATCTTAGCCTAACACCTTTACCACTAACTTTACTCCGTTGAGTCCACCTCTCATTCTCAGCCCACATTAGTGGACCCAACTTTTTCAAGCTTGGGTTTTTTTTTTTTTTTGGTTACAAGGGGCCTAAAAGGCAAAAACAAAGAGCAAAGGGAGCAAATTAACTAGAAGACCTATCAGCAGGTCTGTTCCTGGACTTTCTAACTCTAGCAACAGAGTCCATATCATCTAAATAAGCTTGCAAGGCATGAGAGGGAGGATCTTCAAATTCAACAGTTCCATAGTCATGGGTAATGTTGTTCTTTGCAAGACAATCAGCAACAACATTGCATTCTCTATAAATGTGTTTCAAAGACACAGATTGAAACTGAGCAAGCAGATTTTTGCAGCAAGAGATAAGAGAGCCAAGGGGATGCAACGATATATCACTGTCAGTAATAAGTCTAACCAAGATAGCAGAATCAGTTTCGATCTCCAACATACTAATTCCACAGTTATGAGCTTGCTTTAGACCGTAGTACAGGCCCCATGATTCGGCATGAAGAACTTCCCCAATACCCAAATTGGCTTGGAAACCTTTAATCCAGCTCCCATCAGCGTTTCGAATGACACCACCTGCACCAATTTTTCCAAAGTTGCCACATCTAGAGCCATCAACGTTAAGTTTAAGCTTGGGTTTTCTTTGGCTGTACATTATTTTTTCGTTAGGGTAAGTGGAAATCTGAATTTAGGATCTCATTTACTATAATTTGGTCTCAATTCGATTATATTTTTTTTTTTCACCTAATTATTAGTGCAGTGGTATTTTTTTTTGTTACATTGGAGGGAATAAAACATAGTATGCTTAAAAATGATATAAAGAGAAAAGATTTGGGGGCTGAAATTTGCACACCCCCTTTTACATTCTACACACCCCTTGTGCTACTTTTACCAAATCACCCCTACACAGCCTACAACTAAAACACATACACTCTCTCTCCCCCTCCCTCCCTCCCTCCCTCCCGGTTTCCACTTGGGCAACCCACACTTTAAACTTTGTACTTGAATTTTCATCATCAAAACGAATGGTGAAGGCCAAATGACGGCAACCTCCCTCTCCGGTCAGTTGAGATTACTGCCAAGGCGCCAATAGAGAAAACCACACTTTAAGCTTTGCCGTCATTTGCTTCTTTGATTGCACAAATGGAGTTCTGTGGATGGAGAGAGAGAGAGAGAGAGAGAGAGAGAGAGGAGAATGGGGTTCTGTGGATGGAGAGAGGGGGGGTAGTTTTGGAAGAAAAATATTGCGAATTGATAAGAAATATTAAAAAAAGGCAAAGGGTGTGTCAAATGTAAAAGGGGGTGTGCAAATTTCAGCCCCCAAAGATTTATATACTAAAAGGTTTTGAGCGTGTTGTGAAAGTTTAGTTCGGTTCTAAAATGGTCTCAAAATGATTGCATGAGCTTATGTTAAAAGTCATACAAAAGATAGAGCATAGTAAAATTTCTCTCTTTAAATTTTTCTTAGTTGGTGCCTATGACTGACACACACATTGTAATTGATGGAGAGCAAATTGAGACCTCCACAAGTCCGAGGCTCAAATTTTCAACAAGCAGGATGATCTTTTCCTATCTGAAAATTATTTCCATACACACTCGGGAAAAACCAGAGGTGCAAATAAAAATGTAATGCAAACAAAGGACATGAAAACTTGAAGAGGGTTTGTTGGATCTGGAATGAAGTTAAAATGCAAATTATGAGAGAAAAGAGAAATAAGCAATGGAAACAGGGACACCCTTGCAACTCAAAGTTCCATTTAAAACCATTCAATATGATGATGAGTTGATGACTAGAGAACAACCCTGGTAGAGTTGTAGGTATGTTTCCTTGCAAATAGGGGGTCACATGTGCATATTAAGAGACATTGGATCATTAAATATTATTAGTACATAGTACGGTAGTACCTAAATAATAAATATAGAGTTGTTATACATCATAATATGTAGTAATCACAGACAAGTTGGAGTTTATACCATAAGCCAACCACTTCCAGCAAATAAACACCTTTTTTCCACTATGTTGTTGTGTTGTTATCAAAGTTAATGTGACTTCTCTTCTTGGAAAATTTTGCACTAAATATCCGGTTTGCAACTTATTAGGTAAGACTAATCTTATCCGTCAGTATGCCCGTAAAATTACACAAAGTATTATAAGTGATCTTTACGATTACTAATGAGTGAGCTTCTATTACTGAATAATGTGTATCTTCGAATGTAATTTATCGTAGAAAAAATGTTCAAATTTTTTTTTTATTGCAAAGGAAAAATGTGTTTTTAACAGGAAAAAAAACCTAAGAAGTCAAAGAAAGTACAGAAAATCTTAGTATTGGTTGAAGATGAAGGAGATTTTATTACAAACAAGTGAAAAAAACGCAAATATCTCATGTCTTGTTCCCTTTACATATTAGTCAATGAAAAGAGAACGGTTTCTTCCTATTTGCATGCCTTCTGCTGTTAACTGCTGACTCAGGCCCTTCTTCTTCTGCGAAACCATAGCCGGCTTCACTTTTCTCACTTCAATCCAACACTTTTAGTGAAAACCCAATTCCCAAAACCATCTGAACACACCAAAGGTGGGATCTTTCTTCTTTTTGAATACTGTTCTCTCTGTTTGTTTTGCATAAAGACCCTGAAATTTTTTTTTGCTGTGTATCATGTTTTCTGAGTTTGTATTTAGATGCACCTTTTGCAATTGTGACTTGTTTTACTTATTGATCGTTTTGTATATGTTTGTTGTTGAGGGATGAGAAGCATGGAGGGATCAAAAGAGTTGAATTTTGTATTGTGTGGTTGGTTTATGAAAATGTGTGAGAATTCTGAATTCCAAACTTTGATCAAGTACTGAACTTGTTGATGGATTTGAGTTTTAGATGAAGATTTCCTTTCTTATTGTTTTGGGTCATTGGCAAGTGCTTCTTGTATTGCTGTATGACATGTATAGATAAAGGAAGAAACTCGGTAAAGTTTCAATGTTTTGATAAGGGGATTGGAACTAAGTTTCATGTTTTTGCATAAACTGGAAATCATTGCAAATGACTTTGCTTCTAGTCAAAGCTTCGTGATTTGATTGAGAATTTAGACTCTTATCACATTGACTTTGTACATGACCCTTTTTAGAATGTTATCATGCACTATTTATTGATGCAAGTGCAAATAATTGATCTTCAAGTGCTTTTTCAGGAGATAATATCATGGGCTGCTTCAGTTGTTGTGTACAAGATGATACCGATACAGCTCCGGATCATGGACCATATGTACCGCATGGCTCAGCAGGTACTTGTTAATCTCGAGGGTTTTATATGAGGGGGGTGACGGGTGTTGGTTGGGAAGCCACTCCTTCACATTACATTTGCTTGAGAGTTGAGAAACATATATTCATTAATCCTTATTTTAGTAAATTTGCAAACTTCTGATCACGAGTGCATTGGAAGTAATTGCACTTGTTTCCCATTCGTTTTGGGTATTAGTCTTTTGTGGCTTCTTATTTAATTGATATAAAACTACATGATTATACTCAAGGCAATGGCTACCATCCCAGAGAAGCTGCGCAGAGGGATACTCAGATTGTAAATATACAACCAATTGCTGTTGCTGCCATTCCAGTAGATGAATTGAAAGATCTGACTGATAATTTTGGCACAAAGGCCTTAATTGGTGAGGGTTCATATGGAAGAGTATATTATGGTGTTCTTAAGAGTGGGCCTGCTGCTGCTATTAAGAAGCTAGATGCCAGTAAACAACCACACCAAGAATTTTTGTCACAGGTTAGTTCTATTGCAAGGCTTCTTGTTTGGTATTTGGATATGTTATGCAATTTATTTTTTTAAAGCTTGGAGCGTAACTTTACAGGTCTCCATGGTTTCAAGACTAAAACATGAAAATGTCGTTGAGCTTGTTGGTTATTGTATTGATGGCCCTCTGCGTCTCCTTGCCTATGAGTATGCTCCTAATGGGTCTCTTCATGATATTCTTCATGGTAAGTCATGTAGCCCCATTTTTAAGCTTTTCGAATTTCATGTATGGTCAACCACTGTTTTCTCTTGCTTGAATACATGTATACCTCCATAAATCATTAAATTTGAAAGGACCACATGATTCATTTTTCTGACGTTGACTAAAATTTCATGTTTGCTGAGATATTTATGTTTTGAAAATTCTGATTGATTTTAATAAGTTGAAGTTTTAAACTCTCCGTTCCTGATAGCGGTCATGTACAATAAAGCCTAGTGCTTTTAGTTTGAGCACAAGTGCTTTCAGCCTCTAGTTTTTTTGCATATCCTATAAACTAGACTCTACTAAACTAGTTGTCAGGCCTCTGAAGAAAATAGCACTTTTAACTGGTATATTTCTCTTCTGACAAGTTGATTGTATGATAGCTTAATTGTCCTTTGTAATAATAAAACTTTGTTGCTTAATATGGGCCTTCAGGACGGAAAGGTGTCAAGGGGTCTGTTCCAGGTCCAGTTCTGTCATGGACACAAAGGGTTAAAATCGCGGTTGGGGCAGCAAGAGGACTTGAATATTTACATGAAAAGGCTCAGCCCCATATAATCCATCGTGATATTAAGTCCTGCAATATATTGCTTTTTGAAGATGACGTTGCAAAGATTGCTGATTTTGATCTGTCAAATCAAGCCCCTGATATGGCAGCTCGTCTTCATTCCACTCGTGTTCTTGGGACATTTGGTTATCATGCTCCAGAGTAAGTTATTCCTTGATGTGCTGATGAAATCACCTTAGTATACTCATAGTTATGATGTGGCATATTCTCTCTCTTGCAATTGCCATTTGGTAGCAGACACCTCAAAACAAATTGAAACTGCGCATAATTCTTTTATACCATTTTGAATGCTTGGCAGGTATGCAATGACTGGACAGCTGAGTTCAAAAAGTGATGTCTACAGCTTTGGTGTTGTCTTGCTTGAACTCTTGACTGGCCGTAAGCCTGTTGATCATACATTGCCACGTGGCCAACAGAGCCTTGTGACTTGGGTACTAATTTCATTCTAGTTCTTGTTTACTGTCACTCATGCTTGGCCCTTGCATCTTTCATTTGAGCTGATTTTATGACCTTGATTTTATTAGGCTACACCTAAACTGAGTGAGGATAAGGTGAAGCAGTGCGCTGATGCTAGACTCAATGGCGACTACCCTCCCAAGGCAGTTGCAAAGGTAATGGGGAATGCATTGAAATTTATTTTACCAACAGTGGCACGAATACACAAACACATGCTTAAATACACATGATTTATTATGTTCAGATCTATAATAACGTATGATGAAAATTAGTAACTCATGGTGTACTGATTGCTTTTTATTTGTATATGTTTGAACCAGTTGGCTGCTGTTGCTGCCTTGTGCGTCCAATATGAAGCTGATTTTCGGCCAAACATGAGCATTGTGGTCAAGGCTCTACAGCCTCTATTGAATGCTCGGTCTGGTCCTGCCCATTGAAACAAGAAACCTGTGAATTCCCCAACTTGTCAATCTTTGTTGCGGACAATATTTGTTGCCAGTTTTAACATAGTTCTGTAGAGATCATGTACTATCATATTATTCCTTTTAGTCATCAAAGCCTTTAACATTGTAATTCACATTGATTCGGCTACAGGTTTGGAATTGCTTATTGGACAGTGTTGTACTTGACCATACTAAGTTGTCTATTTAGTCTGTTGAGTCGGCTTGTAAATTGTTAATTTGATGGCCATAGAAGCTGTACAGATTCTGAAACAGATGATCATTTAATAGCAGAAGATAGTATTGCGAGTCTGTGACCATTTAAACTGAAATCCTTTATATTGAGATTGTGAAGTAGTTCAGGTCATGGATCTGAATTCCCCCGTGACCTTTTAAACAGGAATCCTTTATATTGAGATTGTGAGGTAGTTCCAGTCATGGATCTGAATTAGAGGCCTTCCCGTGCTCAACATGAATATAAGTCACATGATCTGCAACCTCAGCCTTCAAATCCAGATCTCATGCAACCCTCATATGAAGTGGGCATGTGCCATGGCGTTTCTTTGTTTTTTTTTTCTTTGACAAAATTCAGCATTTTTTTTTTTGAGAAGCAACTTGGTAGAATGTCAACAATGTGTAATTTTTGTCTCGAAATCTTTTCCTTCAACAAAGGGCAAAACATACAAACATCTCATGAACTACAATCACCTGAGAGCAAAAAACAAAGAAAAATCCGAACTGTACACCCCGAGTAGCCAAGATATCCCATTCTAATGCCACTCGATACACAATCATCATCTCTCCAATATCTATAAGTAGGTTTATATATTTAAAAGAAAAGAAAAAAAAATCCTCTTTCTGATTCATTTCCTTCATCTCTCAGGCAGGTCCAAGAGTATGAAAGCTCGACAAGAATGTAACATGTTCACTTGTATTCCCCTCTGATTTATCATTGATTTGTCCAATTGCCTATGTTCGATTGTTCCTTCTGTTGTTGGTCCTTGTATCTGGATTGTCACTCCTATCTGTATCAGAATTGTCTTTCTGAGACTCGCCCTCCACATTGCCTGCTTGACTTTTTCGGCGTCTTCGATCCTACCAAGTCACAGTAGATAAATCAACTTATGAACTCTTCTAGTAGAGGTGGCATTAGAAGTATAAAGATCGAAACTTGGTATGAAAAGGCAAAAACCCCACGGCTCTAAATAAAAATGTTTCACAAATGGAAGAAAGGTCTGCTCAGCATTTCCATGGTAGAAACTCAGGAACATGGCAAATAATCAGGCACTCTTTGTTTATTTAAAAAAAGATTTCACAAACATACCTCTCGAAGTACAGGATATTCCTCGGATTCAAGCATGCGAACAACTTGACCCATCTTTGGTCTTTTATCAGAATCAGGATCTACACACCTCAACGCAGTCAAGAGGGCTCGTTTAAGGGCGCTTGTCGATGGTCTGGTCTCAATGTTTGGATCCACCACCTCCTCTGAACGCCGACTTCCAACCATCATCTTGAGCCAGTCTACCAAATTTACCTGCACGAACCACCCAATGAGTTTCAGAATAACTGTGACTGGTGACTAAAACATTAGTCTCAAGTGCATTAATTTTATAATATCAAAGCTCTCACTTTCACGTCCCTAAAAAAAATAGTTTTCACTTGAAAAAGTAACATTTATTGCATACCTCTTGTGCTTGCCGACCATAGTCCACTGGGTCTCTTCCAGTAATTGCTTCCAAAATCACAACGCCAAAGCTATAAACATCACTCTTCTCGTTTAAAAGGCCAGAATTGGCATATTCGGGGGCTACATATCTGAAATAAAATAAAGGAACATATGAGAAAGGCTTCATGCCTCTAAACTTTATTCTACCAATACAAAAAAAATCTTCAAACAAATATTGCAAGTAGTTGGTCAATAAAGAATTACTAACCCAAAGGTTCCCATAACTCTAGTCGTAATATGGCTCTTTCCAGCCATTAGCATCTTTGCCAGACCAAAGTCAGATATTTTAGCATTGAAGTCATCATCAAGCAAGATATTACTCGACTTGATATCTCGATGCACTACTTTTGGCTCGATGGCCTCATGCAAATAAGCCAGCCTGCAACACGAACTGAGTCAGATGGAGATGCTTGACAAAGGCAAAACATTTTTTTGATGAGAAACAAAGACAACCAAATCAAAGTAAGGGACATGCAGACTTACGCTTTAGCAGTGCCAAGGAGCACTTTCATGCGCGCCTCCCATGTTAGATATCCATGATGTCGCATAGCTCCATGAAGCCATTGCTCCAGATTTCCATTGTTGACATACTCATAAACCAGCATCCTGAAATCGCACGGGTTTAATTTGTTACCAGGGTTGACCCCAAAGCCATAATGTCTGAAAACGTAAGAACTAGGCCACTTCTCTCTCTTTCGGCTCCCTCTCTCAAATTGAATTTTCATACGTAGGTGTTATTGAACATGCATATCTGTTTGAATTCATTATATAGATACATGAACAAAAATACCTATAAATATGTCATACATGATGCTACAGTGAATATTATGATAATAAAATTGAAGGGTATGGTACCTATGGGTGCCTTCGATGCAGTATCCTAGAAGACGAACCAAGTTTTTGTGTCGTACATGCCCAATGGCCTCAACTTCCACTCTAAATTCCTTCTCTGCTTGTCCTCTGTGAGATGAGTTAATATAAAATATGTTATGACCAAAAACCACAAACCTATAATAAAAGGCAAAAATATATAGAATAGAAAGATATGGAGCTACTGAAACAAGAATCTTACAGGTTGTTGAGTAGCTTCTTCACAGCCACAGGAGTTCCATTAATCAGATTACCGCGATAAACAACTCCATATCCACCCTCACCAATGACATTTTCCTTTGAAAACCGGTTTGTTGCAAATTCAAGATCCCGTAATGTAAACCAGTGACCCCAACCAAGGTGAGAGAATTCCGGTAGACCACAAAGAGGTGAAGGGGCAGTTATAGGATGTGAAGATGGCTTCTGTGTATAAGCTGACCCTGCACCACCCTCGTCTCCAGATTGAGAGCCAACATTTTCCTTCTCTGCATTATTAAATGAGCCTGATCGACTGCTACTATCTCCATTTTTATGAATCAAAACTTTCTCTGATTCTCTGTCACTGAATTTCTCATTAAGGGTCAGGAGAGAACCACGGGGCATACGGTTATTTGCTGAGGCTTGATCAACCCTAATCTCTTTAATTTCCCTTGAAACATTTGGAATTTGGTTAAGAGGAAGCATGTCATTTGACTTTCTGGATTTCTTTCGCGAAGTAAGACAAATTGATAGCACCAGTAGAATGGTCACAATAAAAACTCCCACAAGGATCCCTGTTAATACCCAAACTTTTAAGCCAAAAACAAATGTCTTCTTGGCTAATTCAGTATTAAGATCGGATGCCATTTCTTCACTGATAAAAAGATCCCTGCAAAGATCAAAGCAAAACAGATAAGAAACTCCCGATCTTGTACAGCCAAAGATCCAACTTATTCATGTTTAGCATTTTGTTCACGAATCTCTTTCAAGTTCACATTGAGACAAGCCTGGGTTCTACATAGTAATGCCATCAATTTCTTCCTTATAAACATAAATATGCACATTCAGAAATCAAAGCTTAAGTACAACAAAGAAAGCAGAAGGAAATAGTGAGGTACTGAAACCATCAAACAATATGCAGAGCAGGAGAGAACCAAAGCGATACCTCAGAGAGAGCAGAAACCAGATTGATTACGCAAACAGACTAAAGCACAGTATGAAATCTCCCAAAGACAACCCGGATGAAAATTGGCACACAGTAAAGCACAAACCAAAAGAACAGGGTGAAGAAAAAATGCTTGAAGTCTTCTCCTTTCAGCCCGCTTTCAGACTATGAAAACATACTACCAGCATAACTAACTAGTACAATCTTTGTAATCATTTCACACTAGCCAATATACATACAACCACTAAAGACTAAAACTTTGATCATTTTCTTCCAAACTAAACCAACATTGCAGAAAATTACTACCCTTAACAACCCTCATTGGCTTAGTTCAGTCAAGTCCTGCATTACCATAAAAAAGTCTAAATGTGATGAGATTTTCAAAATCTATGCTAGACAACAACAACAACAGTAAAAAGTTTCAGATTTTCACTTCCTTTTATCTTCCTAATAGAGAAGAAAAAAGTATCCAACAGTTACAAGAATTAACCATGTATACAAAAAGCTCCAGATACTGAAAACTTTCTGAATTAATACCTTTCCTTAAATAGAAAATGAAAGCCCTCTTCAGCCTCCTCCGCAGGTGAGAACCAAAATAAAACCCCTAGATCTCGTTCACTGAAAGAAGCCAGAAAAACCCAACTTGGAAATGAGGCTATTCCCACACACCCAAATCAACCCCATTGCCAAAATCTCCAAAAGGAAAATGTGATATCTTGGGGTCAGTTTTCTGGGTTTTCCCAATTGGGCAAATGGGTACCTGTACCAAAGCTCAGACTGACCTCTGTTATTGGAAAACTCCAAGCAAAGAGTCACAAACACAAAGCAAGCCTAATGTATGTGTGTTTGTGCAGTCCAAGGAGAATGGAGGAGAGGAGAGAGGGGCACATGGAGTTCTGGGAGGAGCAAATGGAGATGGTGGGGTTAATAAGAAGGGGGGGGGGGGGGGGGTGGAGTTGTCAGTGGTAGGTATTGAGGAGGAGAGAGGCAGTGCATTCCCTCACATACAGTAAAACTGAAGCATGAGAAAAATTGAAGCTTTTCTTTGCTGTTTCTTCAAATTTCTGTCTTTTAATTTTTTGTGAATTTCTTAATTCACTATAGGGATGTCTAAATGTGCTTTGAGGGGGACAGATAATCAGAAAATCACAACAATACTATACTTAAAAAATGGGGACCCTGTTTGGGTTTAGGTTTTGTTAGTCAAACATCTAATTTTGATTAATAAAAAATAAAAGTGATTACTGATTATGATTACATGGGGGGACAAGTAATCAGTGTGCTCTTGAAGAAATGGTAAGCACAACAATTGTGGTTTAAAAAGGTTGAAAGGTCAAATGAAGAGACAGGACAGCAAATTAACCAAAGCAAAACAAACCAATCTTATTTTACACAATCATAATGAGAATTTACACATTTTCATGAAAATGTGAAATTCCACTCAAGAGTTTTGTGAATTTCTATTTTCATTTGTTTATTGAGGTTGGGATATCCAAGTTTAGTAGGTTGGAACAGTCAAGGAAACAGACTGGACCCCAAACCAATTTTTAATTTTTATAGGATAGAATATATCAACCCCTAGTTCATCTTCTAGATTATATAATAATTTGAACTCAAAAGGAAAATGTAATCTACTGTATGGGCATCAATGAAGACCGCACACCACCCACTTCTTTGGAGGTATTTCTCCATTTGGAGAACCTTACTTAACTGAAGTAATGTGTTCAGAAGAAGATCTTTAACAGCAAAAACAAAACTCTGTGATTGAAGGCATTGTTATTCACATTCTCATCTTATGATCTACTATATGCACTATACGGATTAGATTCTAGAATGTGAAAGAGTCCGATATTATAATAAAAGAGTTTGATAACAAATCCAGATTTAGCACATGCCTCTGCCTATGCCTAACATTTTCAAGTAGCTTGATGGTCTAGTGCAGGCTTACAAAGAGAAGAGCCTCTAGGTTGGAAGTATCAGAGTGCTTCATATATCAGATAAAATAGAGACTACATTACATCATAGGTCTTGCTGTTCTGCTATGGTGTTCAGACTTCAGACTATTATTATTATCAGCTCTTCTTGCTATCCAGTCGTACTGCATGACTTCACATGCTACTCATGTTGACCATTTATAGTTTTGTTGAACTTAACCTATACATGCTGCAATCTTGAGGTCTCAAACCCACCCATATCATCTATTAATTGCAATGCTTCATAATGAAAGAGACCTCATGCCTAAAATTTACTGGCTGCAGTTGAGTCTGTGTTTGTGCGTATATGTATCATCCTTCATCGAAGTACCAATCATTATAATTGGCAATTCTTGTCATAAAAGGAGCTATTGAAAAATCAAAACTGAATTACCAAGAGTACATTACCCCCTTAGAGTTTATTAATTTTTAATATGACGCTCTCAAGTTTTACTAATCATATATAAAAAAAACTCGGAGATTTCAAAATTGTTGCACAATACTTTCTAATGTAATTGTGATCCACTTTTTAGTCTTAGTGTTTGTTTTCACCTTCATCGAGTACGAAAACAATAACTTATTTATTTCAATAATTTATTTGTAATAATTTAACTTCTAAATTAATTTGTTCTAAATATAAAATTACCCGTATAATTTTAAAATTTCAAGAGATAAGTGAAACTCTGATATATATCATGTAATGTCTTTTTAACTAACCCAAAAGAAAACCATTTATGGCACGTTTACTTACTTGGAATGGAAAATAATCATGAATCGGAGACAAGTGGAATGAGAGAAGAAAGGAATCGGTATTGATTCCGGAGGAATGATTCCTAAACCCATCTCCCCCCTTCGTAATCGAATTCCTGAGTATTCAGGAATCGATTCCTGATAAGGAGGTGGGACCTACATCCATTCCGATTCCTTCATGTGTTAGTAAACGCAGGATTTCTTTTACCCGGAATCATTCCGATTCCTTTATGTGTTAGTAAACGCAGGAATGTTTTTACCCCGTAATCATTCCCTTTCCTTCCAAATAAGTAAACGTGCCCTTACTTTCTATTCAATTCCAGAGGATTCTGCTGAGTATATTGTCATACTTCTTGTCTTGTTGCATATACACTTTCCATTATTCCCATATGTTTTGCATTTAGTTCTTTGAGCATTCCTGAAGTCTAAAGAGAAAGACAACAGTGATTTGGAAGATTAACCTTTGGCCTTAAACACTACTTTTTGGCCTTAAACCACTTTGAAAAGTTGGAAAGGTGGGATGACTCAAAGCATGGAATATAACCAATTAAACCAAAGCCAATCTGATTACCATCATTAAACACCCCACCTAAAAATCTCGTGGGAAAAAACAATAACCAAAACCCTTTTCCATCATTTTGAGTGTGAGTTAAGCCAACAGCATAAACCTTTTTCTTTTTCTTCATATATAACAAGTTTCTTGGTCTTGGTCACGGATATGCAAGTATGGCATAAAGTAGATACTGGATACTGAGAAATTAAGCAAATATAGCATTTTGATTCAAACTCAAGCTTATTTTGGAATGATAGTTACAATATATAATCAAATTCTGTTTACAAATATGATCAGAAAATTTCATTATCAACTAAAAACGACTAAACCTGAAAGAAGCTCTCACCTAATACCGACATAATCTCATTGATTAACTCAGCTGTTCTATATTATCAAACTGAGCTTCAAATGACTGGACAAAGTCTCTTTTAATAGGGTTTATAGCAGAGAAAGATAAACCCTAGTAGTTCTTCCCCACACGCAAATATAATTTGCCGACTTTATTTCTCTTTATGCTTTTGATCCACATCAATCAAAAGTAGATAATGCTTAGTTGAGCAAAGTAACAAATATATTTACCATAAAGTGGTGGAGCTTAGAGCAGAGTGTCGGTCATGGGTTTCAATTTTCACAATAAGACCATACCCTTTGAAAGTCCTAAAGTACTATAAACAACTAGAATTTAATGGCATTTCTAACATAAAGTGAAACCTACAATTTACTGTAGTAAATACATTACTGGGGTAAATTTGGGATTGAACTGCTTATAAAAAGAGTGGCTCGGTGTAATGTGAAGACCCGAGCTGCAATATGAGAAAACAATAAACTCTTAATCACCGTTCGTATAAGAGATAATATAAGAGTTTTTGATATATTTGAGAGTATACGTACAATATGTGATGAAATATGTAATGTTCTGAGTTTGCAATTGATTAAAAACGCTTTATGCAAGCTGTTGATACGCAGTTTCTATTTGTACTACGAGAAATTTCCACTCTCATTTTACATTGTCTTTTAGTTCGTGCCACCAAGCTCGAAGCAAAACCAAAGTCAACTTCCAAGGACATCAACTAGTATTTTAAGTTCTTAACCAAAAGTATGATAACGAATGTGCTGTATATATTCCTCACTCTTCCCTCTACCCTCTACAAAGGGTCCTCGTGTCCTATCTTTTGAGGGCAAGCGTGATATATATATGGACCCAAATATATTCCAAAGTTGAATAAGCTTTAGAAATATCATATAGACAATGGTCAAAAACATTGTACATGCTTGTTCTCTTTGATCAAAAGAATACAAAAAGATACAGATTGGTTTGGATTACCAAAATAATTCTGTATATTATACCCGCCGCATGTATAGATTTGCCTCCAATTATGTTATGGAGCCAAAGTTGAGAAACCAAATGATTTGTAACAAGAATCTTTGATGTTGGTAGTTATAGGCCAAGCTTGGTTAGGAAGAAGCCAATATGGTCTTATTTCTCAGCTTTCTTCTCATCTTCATGCATGGATTTTCTTTTGCATTAAGTTGGGCTAAAGAAAGTCGAAGTTGTTGCTACTTGGGGTTTTGGCCTTCCATTGTCCTCCACTTACCCATATTGAGAGCGTGCTAATGTGAAATTTTATATCGAAAATACCCTATATGCAAGTTACACAATTATATGACACAAGAATATTAGTTATTCGATCCACACCAAATTCAAAGGCAATCAAGTACAATTATCCGACAATGGATAACTGATTGTCTAACCTTAAATTGCATTGAGACTGAAAGATGTGGCAGTGGATGAAAACATTTGAATGATTATTGCGCGGCGGAATCATCTGTGCACTGCTGACAAATTGCATATCAGTTGTTGAAACAGCACAATCTGTTTTTGTTTAGTGATATATGGTTGTTAGGGGGTGGCATCAAGTTGTATAATGATGATATAATTATTGCATAATACAATCTTAATCCTCCATTTTCTTTTGGTATTGTCTCCTTCAAGCTCCTAATTGAGTATCTAGAATCTAATATATAAGATAATTAAGTACCCAACCGTATTCCTTTGTTATTTTCTGTCACCCTCAAAAGTTCTTGTTCAAGGGACTCATTCCATTCCCATTAGAAACCACAGTGACAAGCCCACTTCCATTGATATAAATCATATAATCACTTATTTTATGGTTATATATCTTGTCCAGAACTTGGAGTTGGAGCACTTTAAGAATTAAAGGTGAAGTCATCTCTTCTCTTTAGATCAAAGATATAGAACAACTTCTGATGACCACAAGAAAACTTTCTGAACACACATGAATTGGGTGTCATTGTGAAGTTAGCTAGTGAGGGTAAAGTTTTGAAATGAGTTCAGTAGAGGCAACAACAGAAAGGCCCAAATCAAATAAAGGGCCTCCAGGGTTCCTTTTCGTTCTTTCCTTTTCTTTTGGTTCTGGTATCCCCTGTGTTTCCATAACATGTTGGGAAGGCCGCAAGATTGTCAACCTCAACTGTAAGATTTGGCAATTTCATGAAGGATAGATTTGCTTTCCATGGTTGATGTCAATTCAATTGTTTCTCGAGTTGGATGCTTGATGCGCAAGCAATCATCTAGCTACTTTTAATAAGAGGAGCAAAATATATCATATTCGATGTGCTTACTTAATTCATGAATATGATCGCTTACTCATTAGCTCAGTATTATGTAACATGTTCAAAAGACAGGGTACTTATATGCCTTTCAACTCATCATCAACACGATCGATCATGTAATTCTCCATTAAGCTTCAACAAGATCACTTTGTCCTATCAACAAGAAAACAAGTTATCAGGTACCCCTATACAGTACTGTATTACCTAGGCATTGCTTATTAACCGGAAGAGATTAGCAGAATTCAGATTCAAAACTCATATAGGGCATCTTAGATTCTTAGACCGTCCATGAAGCTACATTTCAAAAGGACTTTGGCTGGGATCTAGAAAAACCATGTAACACAACCTGTGCAAAAGTTATTGGCGTAGGAGATGATTCCAATTGTCATTTGTTTGTTTAATTGTATTTGGTGTATCCTGGTCCAACCCAAGATTCTAAATCGTATCATCTTAATGACCATTAATTTCTTGAAGACAAACACATGCATTTCAGCATTTCTCATGTAATTCCACCGCTTGATCATCCCCAGATTGAATTTGATTTAAAGCTCAAGCTTTGATTGTTTAAACAAAAGCCCTCCAATTGAAGCAATGAGGGGGTAGAATAGCTCAATTTTAGACCCTCAAAAATAAATTTTGTTTTTGGATAAGTGGGGGTCCAAAGGACCCAAAAAGAAACAAAAAAAACACAACCTAACCTCAGCCAATGGCTGTTACAACTTTCATGTATCTAAGGACTTCACACAAATCATCTAACAGAAAACTAGTGATCTGTGGAGGAGGTTGCTCAAAGTAGATAGCACCGATCTCAGCAGATAAATTGCATCTTGATAGTGCATCAGCAACCGTATTAACTTCCCGAAACACTTGGCTGATAATACACTCTGAAAAACCAGCCTGAAGGTGAAGACAATAATCAATCACAGTCTTCAAAGGGTGCAGCTCATCCACCCCATTATTCATTGGGTCTTTCTAAATGTACCCATCAAATTTCTATGTAGACCCAACAAGTTTTTTATACCCAATAAAAAAAATAGAATTTATAATTATACTCGGCAACTTTTCCAACAATACCCTTAGCAAAACTCACATCCAGCAAAAGTCAAACCCAACAAATCTCACACCCAGCAAAACTTGGATTATCTCCACATCAACTTTTGATGTTGATTGTTGCAGTGTGCCTTTGAGCCATGTATGCAGGGAGATTGATAGGGAACGTGATATGCTAACTAAAATCATTGATACAGACCATCAAACGTATTTTCTATTTAAGTGAAAAGAAGACCTTGGATTTAGACTGATTACTGATATCGGTGGCTTTTCTAATGCGTGCTAGCTGTGTTCTAAGTGGTCTAATCATGCCGGGATCATAATGAAGTTTGGACATTGATTTGGTTCGAACACTGATTCTTGTGGGTTATCAAGCATATACTTGCTTTCCTGGTTCATCAACGGCATCGCAATTCCTTGACTTCTTTAATTTGCTGCAGTTAAATAGTGCAGCGTTTTGTTGACTCTATTGATTCATTGGTCTTTCCTTGAGGGTTTAAGGGTACGTATCTCATATTTGGATGCATAAATGTTGTGAATGTTTCATAAATGAAACGATTTGTAGTCTGAATTAAACAAAAGAAAAAACCCCAAAACCCCACGTTCATCTTGACCACGCACAAGCTACTAATATATTAATTCATCTTTTGCAAACCCCGTGTCCGTCACTGGAATTACTCACCTACAATCCAATGCTCGTTTGTCCATGGAACTGGGAGAGGACATGGGCAGGAAGGAAAGGATTTTGTTGATAGAAAAGCAATTTCATTCAATTAATTAATGAATCGAAGAATTACATTCGAATCGTACCATCTTATCTTTTCTGTGAAGAAAAACAGGAGCACCGCAAGAGAGAACTAGGGTTGGGATTCGGCCCCAGGCTCAGTGAAACCCAAAACAGTTTATATTAGAAGTTTGCTGGGTGTGAGATTTGTTGGGTATAACTTTTGCTGGGTGTGAGTTTTGCTGAGGGTATTATTGGAAAAGTTGCTGAGTACAATTATAAATTCTATTTTTTTATTGGGTGTAAAAAACTTGCTGGGTCTAAATAGAAATTTGCTGGGTACATTTAGAAAGACCCTATTCATTTGACTAGTAAGAGTTATTATCTATCTGACTCCAACGGTTCATTATAGCCCCTCGTCTCTCATCAACTAATAGGAGGCTGTTGTTTCTTCTTTTTGTTGAGGCTACGTCCCAAACTACGGTGATTCACTTATTGTCCTGTAAAGAACTTGGATATGTTAGAGTTTTGATTATTTGCATGCCTGTTGTTGTAACTTATTTTATTTCTATTTTTTGGCAGACATAGCTCAAGAGTTGGAATGGTTGAGAAGTTGAAAAGTGAATGGTTCTTTCAAGGTAATTAAATTTGAAATGGTCAGTCACTTCGTCATTATAGCTTCTTAATTATAATTATTGTTCCTCATTTAGTAACTCTTTAGTCAATGAACCAACGATACTTGTTTGTACACAGTGTTCAAGAAATTAGCATGTCATCAACCACTGTGCTAAGCTTCATGTGGACAATCAAAAGAAAGCCCAAGACCATTGTTCGTGGGTTAATTCTAGCAAGATTTGTATCATTAATATAGAAGGAAAATACTTGCTTGTTGGATGAGATATGAAGTGCTTGCAAGTAATTTAGGGATGTCACATTGTATATTTGTCACTCTTGATATTATTAATGAAAATTGTGCATTTTTGATGTGAAAACTTATCATTGTATTTTCAAGATGTTGTGACAATGTATTGTACATATTTATGCAACAAATATAGGACAGTGTCACCATAAAAATGCTATTGAATGATGAATAATAGCGTTTTTTATATGTTGTAGCATATGCAGTTATAGCATTTTGTAAATGCTATGGATTGTTTAATATAGTGGTTCGCCAAATGCTATGGAATGTTTAACATAGCGTTTATGAAGTGCTATCAAAAGTCTATACAACGGCGCTTTCAAAACGCTATGAATGTTGATCTTTTAATAGCGTTTCCAGAAACGCTATGATAGACTTCAGATCTATTATAGCTGTGGCAGACATAGCGTTTACTAAAACGCTATCGTAGGATACGATAGCGTTTTTTGAGCGCTATAAATGAAATTTTGTGGTGTAGTGTTGGCGTAGGAGATGATTCCAATTGTCATTTGTTTGTTTCATTGTATTTGGTGTATCGTGGTCCAACCCAAGATTCTAAATCGTATCATCGTAATGACCATTAATTTCTTGAAGAAAAACACATGCATTTCAGCATTTCTCATGTAATTCCACCGCTTGATCATCCCCAGATTGAATTTGATTTAAAGCTCCAAGCTTTGATTGTTTAAACAAAAGCCCTCCAATTGAAGCAATGAGGGGGTAGAATAGCTCAATTTTAGACCCTCAAAATTTTTTTTTTTTTTTTGGATAAGTGGGGGTCCAAAGGACCCAAAAAGAAACAAAAAAAACACAACCTAACTTACAACTTTCATGTATCTAAGGACTTCACACAAATCATCTAACAGAAAACTAGTGATCTGTGGAGGAGGTTGCTCAAAGTAGATGGCACCGATCTCAGCAGATAAATTGCATCTTGATAGTGCATCAGCAACCGTATTAACTTCCCGAAACACATGGCTGATAATACACTCTGAAAAACCAGCCTGAAGGTGAAGACAATAATCAATCACAGTCTTCAAAGGGCGCAACTCATCCACCCCATTATTCATTTGACTAGTAAGAGTTATTATCTATCTGACTCCAACGGTTCATTATAGCCCCTCGTCTCTCATCAACTTGCATAACGTCTGCTTATGGGCTAAACCGAGGTCTAAATAGAGATCACACTATAGACTTTTCAATGTTTAAACCCTTGATTTTTTTTTTGTAATAGCAGAGTCCTCTTGTTCGAGATCCATGACGTCTCTCCGCAACTTTGCTTTGCTCAGAGATCCATGGAAGCCCGGGTTCTTGGAAGCAGAGAACAAAGGTGAAGATTGGATAAAGAAAAAAAGAGGAAAAAAATGCACGGAATTAACGTTTGTTTTTTTTTTTTTGGTGAACCTCAACGAAACGAGGATAATTTATTGAATAAAAAATAAATATAGAGAGGGGGAACTACACCAAACCTCTTGACAACATCAACAGAAACGGAAATTGGGAAGACCCATTCGGTCCCGGTTACAAAAACTATGAATGATAGGCGGAGCCAGATCCCACCAAACTAAACCTGAGGAAGTAGTTCCAAAATTTGCTAGTGTATCTGCAGCTTGATTCCCTTCACGAAACATATGAGTAGAACGAAATTGCATTTGAGAAATACGATGCAAACAATTTCCCCATTCCACATGAAGTTGCCAAGGTACAAGATGAGGAGATTGTAGAAATTTGAGAACAAGTGTAGAGTCCACTTCCAACCATATGAATTTCCAATCTCGGACCCATGCTAATTCTATTGCTTTAATAACCGCTGTGACCTCCGCTGCAATAGAACTAGGCATATCCAAATTGGAGCAAAAAACACCAAAAACAACACCTTTATAATCCCGAAACAAGCCACCATAACCTGCTTTCCCCAAGTCACTTTTCCATGCTCCATATGTATTTATCTTGATCCAACCAAATAACGGAGGATGCCAATTAACTTCAATGATGCGAGGAGTCTTCCGCTGCCTACAAGGGGCATTAAACCTCTTCAAAATACATAGGTCATGAGTGGTATTATGCATGTGACTAGTGACAATGTGACTAGAAGAACATATATGACCTAAAATCAGCCGACATGCTTTCCCCACGTCAATATTTTCAAAAACATTAACGTTAATGTGGAAGAGAAATTTTCAAAATTTTGTAAATTGATGTAGATATATATGAGCCATTAGATTAAATGGAGTCAGAGATTTTATGAAATTCACAAATTTCATAACTTGCTCACTTTAGAAGAGCCGGATCGTTAAAGGGATACGCCTCCCCATTACAGATACTGATGTATAGGTAAACAGGTGAAGTGAATTATTGTACAGATTATGATGAATCAGCAGCAGAAGTGATGAAGAAGAGTGACTAAACATGGAAGGAGTCGGTGCGGTGCAGAAGAAGTCGTGAAAGATCAAAAACGTGTTTATTCACTTTATTGGCGTTTGTATATATTGTGAGCATAAGAAGATGGAGACCTCCGCAGCTCAATGATGAATGCTGACTATGCATTTTGACCATTTGGGGATTTGTACTGGTCTGTGTAGTAGTAGTAGTTAGAATGTCATTATGTCATAATTCATATACAGCCAGAGCAAACACCAAAATATGCACCAACCACAATTTTGCTGATTACACTAAATGTTCTATATAGAGGGTCTAGTTTAGCCAGCCAACTTGGCAACTTTGGATGAAGGGATAATATTAATACCAAGCCTAAGCTTTATTCTAATGCTAAATTGGGAAGTATGCATGGAACAAATTTTTGATAATTGACGTTTTTCAGTTAAGAGGGTTGAACACGAAACCTCAAGCCCAAGTTAAGAAAATTATTAGAAATTCATACACCAACTATCGCCCTTCATTTTCACGACTCATTGTGTAGTCATACAATCAAAATCGTTTATATTTTAAGATCATAATTTGCTAGTTTAACTTTAAACAAAAATCAAGTAAATCAAAACTCATTTAGTCATTTAACTGTCATGGAATAGACGAAAATCTTATTATTTTTATAATTTTCTACTCATTTTGATCTTAACTAAATGTGTTATTAACCTGTTAGCATACACGAATAGAGAAAGTCAGTGGGTTCCATTTCTTTACGCATAAATGTTCTCTAACTACTAAAGTTACAAACTTTATCATCGTCGATAAATCATTTAATATAATTTTGCCGAATGACCTTAATACTTGACTTGAATTTCCTCTCGAGAATACAGATGGGCAAAAAAAATCACATGGGATTTATCACTTCTATGAAGGAGCCGGAGAGTAGTAACTGCCTATGTATAGGTTTTACTAGAAAATATGCAAAATTCACATGGGCGTGTTTAGGAGAAATGCATTAGCAGTGATGAAAATGGGCAAATGGGTAATGCGATGGTGGTACAGACGAGTAAGGCCTATGAATTCATCTCAGGTTTTAAGCACAAGACGCTGTCCTATGGGAAAACTCGCGGCTTTCTAGTAATAGAAAAACTCACCCTAATAATCCGTAGGCAGTCCCAAACAGACAGTACTAATATTCGGATATATAAAAGCTCCTCCAGAAAACGTTTTTGGTCTTTTTGGGATTTTTGGCTGTGGAGTTTTGTCTTCTTTTCTTACACACTGAGAGAAGAGAAGGCCCTTCTTTTTTGTTATTAAATTTCTTGCCTCTTTCTTCTAATTCAGGCAAACCCCACGTTCTCTGATTCATCGATAACCTCACAATCTCTCTTCTTCTTAGCTTTCCCAGACCATATATTTATTGCTGCCATTTTCACCCACCACCACACTCTTCAGCTCTTTCAAACTGGGCTTCCCTGATTCGACCCCTATCTATTTCTCTCTGACTCTGTGTCTGGCTCTCTCTGTGTTTTCTCCAACTGGGTAGTCGTCGATCTCTGAAAAGAAGCGTTCTTGCTCAGATTCAAAGGGAGGGCATTTTGACTCTGGAGGTAAAGCCTTGTGGGTATTGAATTTTGATGTGGGTTTTGTTTGCTAGATCAGAATCTGAATTGGGTTTGTCTCATTTCGTTGTTGGGTCCGTTTCAGATCTGCCATTTAGTTTGTTTGACTGGTTTTGTTAGTTCTCGATGAGTATGACGTGAATCGTTGTTGAATGCTTGTTTCTAGTTGTTAAATGCTTATTCCAGCTTCTAAATGCTTTAATGCTGATCTTGTACCATTGTCGATTACATCAGTAAATGTATTTGGTGCCTTACTTCTTGTTTGGTTTAGGTTGAGCCATTTTAATTTAGGTTCAAGCAAGAATATTTTGCTCACTGTGCCTTCGATTTCAGGTTTGAAGCATTCTAGATATCTGAATCGGAGCAGCCGTTGCAAGATTTGATCTTCACACAAGTTCTATAATTGAGGGCATGAGCCCTCCTCTGGGTTTGGATCACCGGGTAGCACTTGCAGTTAATTTGTAGTTTGAGGCGTGAGAATTGCGTAAGATGGTCTGAAGGCCAAAGACACTCATACATTACTCATTTGTCAAAAGCATAAATGTCAGGCAAGATGATCAACAGACCGTTGCTACTGACTTATTTTTACCTACTGATCTATGTTCTGCTTTCATCTGGAGTTATATTGTACAACAAGGTAATGCCTCCTCGGCTGTTGGTTTGATACATATTGTCACTACTTGTTTGCATGTTTATATTATCTATGTTGTAGTCATTCATCTGTTACATAACCAACAATATTCTATAGGGCCAAACTGAAGCCCTGAGCTATAATCTCCTTGTTTTGTTGATGATCTTCTGTATTTATTTCTCTGCAGTGGGTTCTGTCTCCGAAATACTTCAATTTTCCATTGCCCATAACACTTACGATGATTCATATGGGGTTTTCTGGATTGGTAGCATTTTTTCTCGTTCGTGTTTTCAAGGTACGGCTGATCTCTTACTTTTTGTGTAACGTATATGCTTTCGTATATGTGTTAATCACTTTTTGTCATAGTAGTTGATAGTGGATACCTCTATGTAGGTAGATTGGCATGTAGACAGGGTAAAATGTTTTGTATTTTCATTTAGTACTCTAGTTGTCATTCTCTCTATCATTTGTAGCAGCTTCAGTGATGCCATGTTGTTTGCCTGATTTATTGCTTCCCACCATTCACTTCTTCCCATTGCCAAACTATAAACATTGAAAATACACATTCATACTTGCACCACCTATTTTGTTTCTGAGTTTCTTATGTATGTAACTGTTTAATAGTTCACATCACTTTCATTACCCCAAGATACTGTCTGAGCTTCAAATCATTTGGGGTTTGCCTCTGTTGATGTTATGTTCCGTCCATTCAAATCCTTATCTACAGTGTTTTATTATTTCCCTAATTTGATCTTACAAGGAGCTAATAACTTCACTCGTACATAAGTGATTTTAAAACTGTTGCGTCTGTATCAAGTTCAAACATTTTCTACTTAGAATGAGAGAGGGTGGCTGCTGAAAAGGTACTGGATTAAGTTAGTCTGTGGTGGAACAAGTCATGTAAGACTCTGTGAGTTGCTAGAATGAGACGATTTATTGGGATTTCTATAAAACTTGGGATTTTATAAGCCACTATTAAAATCTCTTCAGTGAGCATATGGGATATGTGTGCTTGTTTCTGTGTTGGATCTCAAGCTCATGTTGCTGTAGATTGGCGTAAAGTAGGATAGCTACACGTGCTGTGCTCAGTTTGCTGGTTCTCTGCCATTTACTTTTGTTGTGCATTATCGAAACATTGCATCAATGGCGACTTATTTCTTTATTGTTGGTCAATTCTTACTTCTCTCTTTAATTTTGCAGGTTGTAGCTCCTGTCAAAATGACATTCGAAATGTAAGGGACTTAGTTTATTGCTTGGGTTCAAAATTTTTTGTTCCTTTTTAAAATTCTCTCTCTCTCGGGTCCAATTTTGTTTTTCTAATTGTTTCTTCATGTGGCAGATATGCAACATGTGTAATACCAATAAGTGCCTTCTTTGCTTCAAGTCTTTGGTAAGTGCCGAAATGTAGTAATAATTGGAATTTGGTTTGGGTAATATATCTGTAATGGACATGAACACGTAGCATGCATCTAATCTTCTTCACTGTTCAAACTGAGGGGAGAAAACCTGGACAGTTCTTGTCATATTTGATGAAGGCTTGCAGTTATGTGGATTTGACTTTATCCAGTCTTATGCTTCTTCTTATGGATAATGCTATTAAATTTCTTAGAAAATACATACATATACTTGTCTGAATCTGTTTACCAGGAACTTTGTTAAGCAATTTTATCTTTCATTTTGTGGTCAAACAAGAAACTTTTGTTTGGATTCCCTGTTGAACAATGTTCCTTAGATGTTGACTTTGAGTTTAGATTTAGGCATGAATACACTACCTGCTTTAGAAATACTCAAAGAACAGAAATTTTGATTTTTGATGTGTTCTACCTATTAAGAGTCGAGACAAGGAACTGCAAGCTTTATTTAAATATATAAAGTTCAAGCTTTATTGTAACATATTTCTCTGTGATTCCAGGTTTGGAAACACCGCTTACTTGCATATTTCTGTGGCTTTCATCCAAATGCTCAAAGCTCTAAGTACGTGCACACATGTACAGAGACTCATCACGTGCATCTTACTACATTAATATTGCTTATAGAATCTAACTTGTGTTTAAATGCCACATTGCAGTGCCGGTGGCTACTTTTATCATGGCTGTTTTATGTGGCATTGATAAACCAAGGTGCGACGTGTTCTCAAACATGTTGCTGGTCAGTGTTGGAGTTGTCGTTTCCTCATACGGGGAGATTCATTTTAATGTAGTTGGTACACTTTACCAGGTTACGGGCATCTTTGCAGAAGCCCTTAGGCTGGTCTTAACACAAGTCCTTTTGCAGAAGAAGGGTTTGACTTTAAATCCAATCACCAGCTTATACTATATAGCTCCATGCAGGTATCATATTTTGATGCTCGCAATTATATCCGATTAGATTTGCCATATTGCACGTACTCTTTTGAGGAGAACAACATATGAAGTGACACTTTACAACATATGAAGTGACACTTTAATCATTTGACACCCATCGGATTCTTGATATAAGATATTGACTAAGGTTTAGAATTATTTTTGTTGGTAATGGAGAAGAACATAAGAAGTGATAGTTTAATCCTTTGGAAATCCATCACAATCTTGATTTAAGATACAGACTCAGTTTAGGATTATTTTGTTCATTAGGCTATGCTTGAGTTTGTTAGTCCTGTAAATCTTGTATTCTGAATCTGTAATTCACATCATTTGGCTGAGATTCATAGTTTAGTGGATCTAAAAAGTGATAATTCTACTAGCAGTTTCTATATGCATGGTCCATCTGTACCATGGGAACACTGTTCCTTTCTCTTGACACACTTATGATGAGTTCTGCATTGTGTTCTTAACAGATGCTTTTGATTTAACGCAGTTTAATTTCCAAGGTGATTTTCCATTGGTGCATGTGAAAATGAAAAAGGGAAAATGACAGGCATTCCATCACTTCAGCTTCTCACTGTCATTTTTTTCTCTTATTATTGCAGTTTTGTATTCCTGTCTGTGCCTTGGTTATTACTTGAGAAGCCTGCAATGGAAGTTTCACAAATTCAGTTCAACTTCTGGATCTTTTTCTCCAATGCTCTATGTGCTTTGGCTTTGAACTTTTCCATATTCTTAGTAATTGGTAGAACTGGAGCAGTTACCATTCGAGTTGCTGGTGTTTTAAAAGACTGGATTTTGATTGCCCTTTCAACTGTTATATTTCCAGAGTCGATCATAACCAGGCTGAACATAATTGGTTATGCAATAGGTAATTCTCCATTCATATACATCGGAAGTATACTAGACTTATAGATTTTAAAATTTCAGTTAACGAGTTGGTCAATTTCTTCTGCAGCATTGTGTGGTGTTGTCATGTACAACTACATAAAGGTTAAGGATGTGCGTGCATCTGCATCTCAGCTGCCTATTGACACTATTCCAGACAGAATCTCGAAGGTTTATTTTCTCAAGAATTCATTTGCTTCCCTGACATGCCAATGTTATTAAAATGTTTGGTGTTCTTGTCCCCTATAGTATATACCATCTAACACTTGTGTTCTCCATGCTGGCCAGGATTGGAAGTTGGAGAAAAAGTCTTCTGATATCTTTGTGCCCAATAATGGAGGGGGTTTATCCTCTGATATGAATGTGGACGAAGAAACACCCCTAACTCAATCATCAAGGTTGTCTCACGTGGGACGCTCGTCGAGTGGCAATCATGGTGCATGACTCCTTAAGCCAGGAGATTGATGTTTGAAAAAGGAAAATCCGGAGTAAAAGCATGGGAATTCTTTTTGCACTTTAGACCCTTTATTCTTTCCAGGGAAGATTTAACACGGAGCTGCAGGGGCAATTCATTGTTTTACATTCATTTCTCGAAGATGTATGCATGATTTGCCTGTTCAAATTTCCAGTTGGTAGCTTAGGACCCATAGTTGTCGGGTGAAGAAGCTCACCATTAATTTGTCAAGGCTCTTGATGAGAAAGCCTAGGGGTTTTATGTCTTTGACAAATGAACGGTAAATTAGAAATCAAACATTTATCCTGCGGTACCCTTTTTTTCCATCTGTTCTTTTTCTTGGTTGAATGTGGGGGTTTGGTAGTTAAAACATGAACGGTAAATTATGTAGTCCCATATTTTACAGAATGATTGCTGGTTATATGAGAATTATATTCTTTGCATGAACTGTTTTATTGCTTTTATGTTAGAGATGTTTCTACAATTTAGCGTAAATTCACGGCACTGGAGTCTGGAGATTTTTATTGAATTATATTTTTGTCTAATTGATATTAAAAAATCATTCTTAAAATAAACATTGCATGATCAAAGAAAATTTTGAGCAAGAAATAAGAACTCAATAATTGTAAATTAAATTTATACTTAAATATTCAAGTAATAAAAAAGAGTAGAAAATTGGGGCTTCTAATTTCATTCGCCCAGTCTAAAATCAGCATAATTTCTCACCCTACCTTGATACAAATCAGAGTGCAGACTATGGTATATCATCCAGTCCAGCAGACGGCAATTTAGACTTTGGTTTGTTCTTCTCAGAATAGATTTCAAGAGGTAGAATCCAGTAAATTTGGCAACATCACATCCACATTCACCAGGTAGAAATTGGAATTACAAAGTGTGCATACACATTGAAAGGGCTACGTAACTGGACCGAGTAAAATACATCATCTTCTCTCTATTAACTAAGATAATCATGGAAAGATTACAGAAAGAACCGTGGTGGCATTCAAAACAAAGTAAAAAAAAATGACTCAGCATGTGATTTACATAGAGAATCACAAACAATATGCACAACTCAGGCAAGAATAAATTATAAATGAAATGAAAAGACCGATCAATGCCCACAAACGCATTCCTCTGAGCTTCCTCTCCATCCTCTAGAATAAGAAAACCGGATAGGAAAAATTGAATTCTTGTAAAAGAGGAGGAATCTACTTGAACTGTTCCCCAGTACTCACAGACAAAAGCCTCCTTGCAGCTGGTGGTGCCAATCCAGGGATATCCCTGATGTCCTTGTTGTTAGGGTTAACAACCTGAAATGTTCGCCACGCATTATAGTTGAGTTAAGAACAGAGACAGGTGCTGTATTAGTTCAAGGTAATTAGATGAATCATAGAATATACCTTCACAATAATAATTGCTATTACACCACATACTATAAGCAGAAGGAAAAGCATGATACATTTATCTGTTGCCACCTGAAAATATTGAAAAAGGAAAATTAACAAAAAATCAGTTTCAGATAGAAAAAGTCACAATTAGAACATATTTTAGGGGGCAAGATCTCAACTGACCTGCCTACCGATCTCTTTCACAAGCTGGGTGGCCTTCTTGATTGAAAACTGAATTGTGTCCAGCTCATTGACAATGCGGCCCATTTGATCGGTCTGCAAGAAGACTCAAACCATATTAGGCTAAACTCTTTAAATAAAAGATAACGGAGGTAGCAGGTGAGCATATACTTACTTGGCCCTTCAAGGTAACAGCAGTTTGAGTTCCAACTTCAATCGTCTGTTGAACAACCTATGGAACAACAAGAGAGTTCAGAATGCTGGGAAGGGAAACAATAGTCAATATGCAAATTTGATATATAAGTTCTTGGTAAAAAGCTAGCTATTCACCTTTTTAGACCGTTCAATGACCTGGTCAGTCTCGTCCATTGTTTTCGTCCCAGAATTGATTAGTTCTTGATTTGACATAGCTATCAGAAAAATATGCCCAAGGAAAATGCAGTCAGATACATGGATTCTTTTCACAAAAGAGCAATAATTAAAGCAGCTGATTCACATTAAAAGTACTGATTACAAAAAGGGCATGGCTGAATAGCATAAGATGATTAACGGTTACAGGCAAGAGAAGTAAATAGGCAAAAGCTAAGCTATACATATATCAAACCAAACTGATGGATGTTTAGAGAGAGAAGATCTCACCTGATGCCATTTGAACATTGTCATCAGCTGTTGGTTCACTAACTCCTGCTCCCATATCAAAGAGTTCAACTTTCTTGTTACCAAGGCTATTCATATACCTGCAGATCAGCTAGAATATGAGATCTAATTTCAAATTTAGGATACCAGAACATGAAGACTGAAAATGGTTTTTAGAATCACAGACTTTTATACTAATACTAAACTTGTGGATTCAAATGTTTGTTCGGTGAAAATATAATTCCTCAAGGCTGTAGGCTAAACACAAACTAAACTCCAGCATGTGCAAGTTTAACTAATGGATATTAGTATAAAATGGATAGCTGGACTTACGTTTTTCTCAATTGTACATATGAATTCAGCTCCTTGATCTGCAAAACGAAGTATTACAATAAAGTGCAGTTACTACAGCAGCAAAACAATTAAAAAAATGAGCATGTGCATACAGAGATCTTGTGCATTAATAGACCAATTGCCACATTATATCCTCCTAAACAGATTATTATTATGTCAGAATCAAGGAGACAATCATGAACTCCACAGAAGGTTACAGCTTTCCAATAGATAAGGACTAAAACAAGATCTAAAGTATTGATCACTGGATAAATGTAATAGGGCCTATTTCGCAGGGATGGTATTTCATTACATAAAATTGACATATAGGAATAATCTGAAACAATTATTGCTCTCATTTCATTCTCAGTTCAAAAGTAATGAAGAGCTTGCAAGCATTCATGTGCTCATTGTACATGTACACGTTATGTGAAGCTACAAAGTACAGGGTTCATAATAACTGACCATTGATTGCTTCTCATCATTGAGTTGCTTATTCACATCAGGAGTATTTCGGCCCTCCTCATCCTTCATTTCACGATCAAACTCTTTAATCAATCTGAAACAATGAATTTAAGAGATCATACTCTCTGATTATACTCTAAAGTAGTTCCTTTTTCTTTTTTAGATTTTTAAAACTTTTTTCTCATGACACGGTCAGAATCCACCGATAGCTGAATTCTTCCATCAGACATTCAGACCCAAAAGTTAATGGGACTCTAAAAGCAGGATGCATAACTTGTATACAAGCCATTAATAAAAGTCTCTCACATTTAGATATCTTTATACTAAGGAAGCACTCATGGTCCAAACCTATTTTTCTTTTTTCATCAGTACCTAAAATTCTAGAACGCTACCGTTTATCTAATGGGATTGTTGATTATCTTGGAGGGATAAAGTCATTTACTTTCTGAACAGTGCATTAAATGTGGCAACATCCCATCTCTCTGTCTAAATTAAGATTTTCCAAGATCCCCAGCTACTGGAAATAATCAAAACAACATTAGGTGAGAGAAAACCCATGTGGCATACCTTTTACATTCTCTCATCTTTCCTGTAAGTTCCTCAAGCTGTTTACTTTGTCTACTTGAGTCTTTGATCTTATCCAGCTTCTGGAAGCCATTTCTGAAAACGAAAGAGGAAGTCACTGTAATTACAACAAACTCATTTTATTGGGAAATGGATACAAGAATGTATTGCAACAATCCAACCACTTCCCCCAAACAAAAGGAACAAATTGACACTCCAAATAGATATTCTTTCTGTTTAGGAACAACAAATTGTAGAAAAATAACAGTGACCATGTACGATGGTGTATAAGAACAAGGATCACATGAAATTGGCATCGCATAAACAAGAAAGATTAACATATATATATATATATATATATATATATATATATATATATATATAGTATCACTATGGTTTCCGGTAATAAATAGTGCAAGTGTCACTTAGAAGTAGATTAGAATTGAGATACAACCATGAGAGAGTAACCACCTAATTAGTAGACTGTAAACATAAATAGAAATGCCAAATGGCAATCTCCCTGGTTCACCACTTTGTGGAAAGTATATAATATTGTCGAGCCATGGGTTTTCCAGTAGGGGATGTCACAAAACATTTTAGCAGCACTTTGGAAACCCTTTTGAAAGTACGAATATAATAAGAATCACCAAGAACATTGAAAAAAGAAAATTCTGGGTGTTTGATCTCCCTGAATAACCAACCTAATTGCATTATGCCCGCAAGTCAATAGAATATCAAGGATTGACAAGTTTGAAAAAAGTGTGCCTTCATTCTTCCTCAATGACTTATCACTAATCCAACACTAAAGAGGAATCACTGCCACTCAACACTAGATGAAAACCACTCTAAATTAGTCGGCCCGAGAGTTAATTCTGTCAATTGTAATTGAATATGATTTACTACTACAGTTTTTGAACAAGAATCTAACTTGTGCATAAATATACAAATACAAATCAGTGAATTACAAAACAGACAATTCGATTCTATAAAGAAAAAAAAAAAAAAAAAAAGCTAACCTATCCTGATATCCTGTAATTAAACTAAAATTCTTCCAAGTTGTAATCATTCATTCGATAACCAAATTCCACAACCACAAAATCAATCGGTACTTGTTAATTCAAACAAGCAGAAAGGAAATATCTTTATTGAGTTAATGGGATAAAAATTGAGAATGCAAAGTGAAACAACATACGCGAGGGCTCGAAAATTGTCGTGGATTTCACCATGGATCTGCTCCAACTGAGGGCTCATCGGCAAGTTACTAGCCATTTTCGCCGGAGACTAAAACAATCGAATCCGCCGGAGAAAACCCTAAGCCCCTTTCGTCTAGTCTACGATTCCGAAGACCTCCGCAGCATCTGCAATGTGATTCGCCCTCAAGGTTTTTGACTCCGAAACCCTAACTGCAATCTTCCCGGTGCTGATTTCTTCAGACACAAAAAAAATTTGAGAAACCAACTGGAGAAGGATCTCACGGGGTCAAAAAGGTGATACTGAAAATGAAGGGACAATTTGGGGAAGAAGAAAAAAAAAAAAAAAAAGTTGGGAGGAATAGAAAGAGTGCTGATTGAGGGAGAATCGCTGTCTGGTAATTGATCCGAAATTCTTTGTTGCTGCTTTATTTCTTTCCGATCAAGTCAAAAACGATGTAATTAATTATTATTTCGCGAAATAAAAGAGGCGCGCTCGTAGCTGAAATGAGCCGATAAAATGCTGGACCGTAACAAAATATCGCGATATATTAATTATACAAACCTCCTGTAAATTAATATAGGAGGCTTAATGAGCATCTTATAGGAGTTGACAAACTGCATTTAATAATGAGGTTTGGTCTTCTAAATTTCCGTTGGGTCTTTTCTAAGTTTCCGTTGGTCCATTAGATTTGACTAATTGCATTCAAATTATGATTGTGTCGCATTCTTATTACGATTGTAATTACGCGTGTGAAAATGTAATTGTGATTATGTTTGAATGTAAAATACAAGTTATTGTTAGGTCCTACACACAAAGAACATGAAGACTAAAACAGATAAAGCATCCGATTAAAAGATAAACAATATATGATGATTTCTATATTTAAAAATATGTTCATTATTATTAGATGATAATTTTCACTAATTTTAATTTGTTTGATTTATATATATATACACTATTATTAAGAAAAGAGGCTTTGTTAGCCAAAATTGAAAATTTTGACAAATTTAACCTTAAAAGATTAAAAAATTTTGAGAATAAATTAAATCACAAGGATAATTAGGACAATTATAAAATAGATTTTTATTAATAAAATTAAAAAGAAATAATTCCACAACCCCTACTTTTCTCTCCCACTATTTTCTCTTTGTAATAAGTGAATCTATTTCCTCTGCAATAACTACCCACTTTTTTTTTTTTTTAAACAAAATTTTTCGTACACATGCAGATTGCAGAGCATGTGATTGCAGATTAGTAATGAACATGTCACGCTCTTAGTATAAACAAAAATCATTAGGACTTGCTGATAGAGCCGGGCAGGGCTAGACGCCTGGTTCATAAGCTCAACTCCCTTAATTTTTTTTTTCTTAGTATAAATCACAATAATTTCTGAATATTCCGATGTAATCGATATGAGAAAAAAAAAAACAAATAAAGAAAGGAAACAATGGGGATCATAAGCTCACGATAAATTGAATTTATCGCGATATTTAAATTATGGGGAGATTATGAAGGTGTATGACGCGGCTTAGGTTAGCAAAAACAGCAAAAGACGTAGTGCGTGGGGAGAACTAGAAAGAAACAACATTTGTTAGTGAAATGGATTGTTTATTAATGCGCTGTCAGGCTGTATCGTTGAAGACTAGCTGGAATTTAAACAGCTACCCGCCGCTATAGCCTATATATATTCTCTCTCTCTTTCTCTGTCTGAGCTTCTTAAGTACTATTTTCTTATTAAAACATTTTTACAGGGCAAATCATAATACCATTACCTGCCTACATTATGATTTATGATCTACCTGTCACTAAGATTATCTCCTAAATATAATGATCAACCTAAACCCCGACCCATCAACCACCCACATCCACATGGGCCTCTCCTTCTCGATCGGCCCATAACAGAACATGAATCTCGAACATAAAATTGGGCCTCAATAGCTGTTGTTTGTTTGTTTTTCTTTTCTCTCTTTTAGCAGCTGCATCAGAAAAGAATGTTTGTTTGTTTGTTTTTTTTTTTCTTTTCTCGAACATAAAATTGGGCCTCCCTAACCTACATTATGTTTGTTTGTTTGTTTTTCTTTTCTCTCTCACAGAACAATAAAACATCGAATGCCGAACATAAAATTGAGCATTGATTTGTTGTTGTTTTCTCATAGGACATCAATCTGCCCTCGAGGTCCAACTTGCCAAAGCTTCATTGTCAGAGTTGATCTGGACAGTTTTGTGCAGGTGAGAACGAGATAGTAGAGACTCCGAGTTGCGCCATTACAACATCTTTAGCAGACTCTCTACTTTGGCTCATTAGCTATTTTGGAGAGCATGTTTGACTTTTTATCTATTTTAGCAGCTGCATCAGACTCCTAAGTGGCTCTCCATTATAACTTTTAGCTATCTCGCTCCTAAATATAGAGAGCGAGATGAGGCTTTCTATAATTTAAAACATGTTCAAGTAAATCCATAATATGTGTATGGCCCAAACTCGAGGTTACTTGCTCTAGTTGAAATAGAGTTTATATTAGAGATATTCTCGGAGAATCTTAGGAGATATCCAATCAATGCACGATTATGTTTCCATGTACAACTCTATCTCTATGTTTGTAATCCTCTATATAAAGAGGTCCCTATTATCAATGAAAGTACGATTCAATTCTCTCCCAATTCAGTTTTCCTTAAACACGTTATCAGCACGAAGCCCTAACCCTGATACAAATAGCCAAACTCTGATTCAAGAAGCTAAAATCCTTGAATCCGAATACAAAACCTTGAAGCCTTTTCTGCCTCCACCTCACACCTTGTAGCACTGGATCCCAGGAGTCCAGAACCGGCGGCGCCACCCCAAGAACCGGCCGGAAACCTACCGAACCGGCCACCAGAAGCTCGATACAACCCGCAGCAAATATTCCACCTGTTCACCATCTTTCGGACATCTCATTTCAACCAAATTTTGTCAACAGACACCTCTCAATCTGACGATTCAGGAACCGGAAGAAAAATCACAAAAACCGGCTTAAAAGTGAGTGAACCGGCCGACTGAACCTTCTGCAGAAAACCGGCAGAAAAGAGAAGAAAAGAGAAAAAAAGAAAAGAAAATGGAGGAGGCAGCCCAAGCCGACACAAGCCGAGCCCAAGCCGCAACCCAAGCCGAGCCTTGCTCTACCGACATTTCTCTACTCACCTGGTCACATTTATTTTGGAATTACAGAAAGAAGTTAGACGACTACCATTGTTTTGCATTAGCTAACATTTTGGATTAGATTTTCTTTGGTCAAAGAGACAATGATGTAACTCTGTTGGCTTATGAATAAAATTTCGAGTTCTTTTCATTATGACTCAATTTTGATTCTGAGCATATGACTTTGTGACTACGATGGCTGGGCCATCGGTATTAATTCGAGGACATGGAATAGCCCAAGTTCCACTTGCCAAATGACACCTTGATTACTGTCATAGAAACTCTCTACGCTCTTAGGGAAAATCGTACCCTATGAATAGCCAACGGATTCCATGCGAAAACGCATGTAGAGAACGAAAATGAGTTCCTTTGCAATACCTCTAATGATTGCGAACAAATGCGCATCTTAGAGAAGTTTATGTGTCTCTCTAGTGGACTCTATGTCACTATTTGAGCTATTAATCCAATATAAGTTATGAGAGAAGATCTCTTGGATTTAGACACATATTGACTTTGTCACGACAGGATAGATCATCCTAGTCATGATATGATGATCCGTCTACAAAAGACTTCACACGGACATCCATTCTCTCGAGCGAAATGAAGCATGAATCAAAGGTTGATTCTTGGACTAAGTGTGACCGCCGCCGTCCACCACCAGCCTAGGGCTGGCACAGTCCCTATCCATGACACCATGAATGGCGTCTATCATGGTGATGGCGGCCAGGTAATGTTGCAATCACCAACTTGCTTCAAATAGGGTTTCAGACGCTCAGGCCCAACCAAAATCCTCATTGGTTGCTTCTAAAGCCTTTTGCTCTTTTTACAAAGGCCGTTCCTTAAGAAAATTAGGACTGAGACCGTCCTATGCAAAGGATATGAAAATACTTATTTTGTTCTTACATAGAATCCATTGGTATTCTGTGGACTGATTCAACCAACTTGCGGACGTTTAAATATCTCATGATAATTGGTTGACACGCAAACACGCTGGTCACGTGTTGTGCCATTGCCCACTTATAATGCTGCTTATGCTACACTCTTAGCAAATATCATATGACAACGGGCTCACTCCCCGGATCATCCTATTCTGTCAATTGGACTTGACGATGCTAGAGAGTTTACATCGAAGACTTTCGATGGATATTGCAATGGGACTGATGTTGGACATCATATTCTCATGAACACACCCAAATGGTCTCGCGAAAATGACTACGATGGTAGTTAGGACATTGGTAATGCGCACCAATCTCCTTATATCCGCTTGGGGTGATGCAATATCGCATGCAGCTATGCTAATTCGTCTACGACCCACCGCCACTCCATCTACCTCTGCGTTACAGTTAGTGACTGGGTACAAGTATTGTACATACGCATATTTGAGTGTGCCATTTATGTACCAATTGCGCCGCCACAACGCTCTATGATGAGTCTTTACAGACGAATGAGCAACTACGTTGGATTTGAGACTCCAACAATCGTCCGCCACTTAATACCCTTGCAAGGCGATCTCCTTACCGCTAGATTTGCGGATTGTCACTTTGATGAGACAGTCTTCCCGTCATTAGGAGGAGATAAGAACACGGATTTTCAGCAGGAACGACAGGAATTGTCGTGGCCTGTCCCCACTATGTCTCATCTCGATCCCCGTTAAAGTGACGAGATCACACAAATATGCTGCAAACATGCCTGCAAGGATGGACGTCCCTATGAGAGGACGTAGCGCCACCCTACACAGCCGTAGGCATGGGGCCAATGCCAAAGAGAGTGGCACTCTGGCGTTTTAGGCCATGACCCCAGCTAGGATGCGTGGGAGGCCCGTGAGTTCGAAGGATACTTTGGCACATTCCAATCCTTTGATCATCGACACTCAAAATCCGTCTCATGAGAATCTTCCGGATTATGGTTATCGTTGGGGGACGCCTCAACGTCAGAACCTATTCCTGAGAATATAGAGCTCTATGAAACTTACACTAGTGTACATGAGACGTGGGATAGAAACTCCATCATAATTGATGATGTACTTGCGCATTTCGTTGCGCATGAGTTTGTTGAGTCAGATGATATCGAACCACGCTCCGTTGATGAATGAATGCCAACGTAGAGAGATTTAGCCTAGCTAAATGGAAAGATGTGATCCAGGTTAAGTTGGATTCTCTAACGAAGAGGAAGGTTTTTGAGTCAATGATGCCAACACCTCCTAACATAAAATCTGTTGACTAATGGGTCTTCGTTAGAAAGCGTAGTGAGAAAAAGATATGGTAATCTCGCCTTATGGCGAAAGGCTTCTCACAAAACGCCCTGCAATCGACTACGATGAGACATATTATCTCGTAATGGATGTCATTGCACTCCACTACCCTGTCAGTTTGGTAGTTTCCAAATAACTGAACATGCAGCTTACAAATGTGGTCACTACACATCTATATGAGATCTAGATACGGAATATACATGAAGGTTCATGGTGAACTTCATTTACCCAAGTCAAGTGGCTCTAAGACCACGGAGCGCGTTTACAATAAGACTGAAACGCTCACTAAAGTGACTACTTGATTGAGAAGGGATATGCCCGCGCGTTTCCATAACAAGTTTCGGATTCTATCGCGGTTCATGTTGGACATGATCTTCATTGGAAGCCCTTAAAGAGTTAAGAGAAACCGCTGAACACTTGAAATCTGATTTTGAGATGAAGGATTATGGGAGAACACGATTATGTCTCGGTTTGGAACTTGAGCATCGTGTTGATAGATGCTTAGGCATTTTGACAAGGTCAAGCCTTCAAGCACCCCCATGATCGTCCGTAGTCTTGATTCTGAAAAGGATCCTCTTCGTTCGAAGGATGATGACGAAGATGTGCTAGGGGCAGAAATGCCCTAGTTAAGTACAATAGGCGCATTATTGTACTTAGCTCAATGCACAAGACCAGACATCTCATTTGCCATGAACTTGTTAGCTAAGGTATAGCTCTGCGCCAACGCGACGCCATTGGATTGGTGTAAAGAATATTTTTTGGTACTTGAGATGTACGATTGATATGAGTTTATTCTATCCCTACAGAGAGATGATGGATTTGGAACCATCACACACCAGGAAGGCCGCCAACACTGGCCTGCGTCCTCTATCCCCATCCCAAAATGACATGTGTTTTGGAAGGTTTTGCTGATATTGGGTATCTCTCTGACCCACACGAAGGTTGTTCCCAAACTGGTTAAGTGTTCACCATGGGTAAAGATTGTGATATCTTGGAGGTCTACAGAACAGACCCTAGTCGCTATATCTTCGAACAATTCAGAGATTATTGCCCTTTACGAAGTGATTCGTGAATGTATATGGATTGGATCCATAGTTATGCATGTTCGAACAATTGTGGTTTGAAGTCTACCACAGATGAGCCTACGAGCATATAGGATAATGCTGCTTGTTTTGAAGCAAGGCTACATCAAAAGTGACCACACCAAGTATAATCAGCAACAACAGACTCTTCTCAAGATCAAAGTGAACTAGGTTCGATCTGAGGACAGTGTGACAGACTTGCTCACTAAGTCATTGCCTAAATTCCACTTTCGAGGAACATGTTGGTAACATCGTTTGCGGAAGTTATCCGAACTCCCATGACCGTAGTCATCAGGGGGAGACGTCTACATGTATGGTCTCGAAATGTGAATGGTATGTTGTGCTCCTTTTCCCCTTCGACCGAGGTTATTTTTGTCCCACTGGGGTTTTGTTACTCGGCAAGGTTTTTAACGAGGCAACGAGAAGCACCACGTTTGGGCGACACAAGGGGGAGTGTTCAAGTAAATCCAGAATATGTGTCTGGCCCAAACTCGAGATTACTTGCTCTAGTTGAAATAGGGTTTATATTAGAGATATTCTCGGAGAATCTTAGGAGATATCCAATCAATGTACGATTATGTTTCCATGTACAACTCTATCTCTATGTTTGTAATCCTCTATATAAAGAGGGCCCCTATTATCAATGAAAATACGATTCAATTCTCTCCCAATTCAGTTTTCCTTAAACAAAACATTCATTTTAAGTTATTTTATGTAATTTATAAATACATTTAAACTATTTAATCTTCATTTAAAAACTAATATAAATTCAAAACTATATAAAATAGAGAGTACTGATGCAGACGTATTTCTAAAATGGCTAGCCAAAATGACTTTTTAGCTACTTTGGCTAAAATTTGACTCAAAAATGGCTAGTATTGCTAAAGATGCTCTTAGAGCATTTCTAACAGTGGTGTCAAAATCCATGTGGAGGCCCAACATCTATAAATTACAAATGAGAATACCTTCCAACCGATATGTTTTTGCCACAATGGATAACAGAGTACGTGGTTTCAATAGGTCAAATTTGACAGAGACAAATTTATCTGTCTTTTATTTTTTGACATAGTGTAGGTTTGAAGTCATGAAAAATATCTCTTATCAAGGGGCATAAGGGCTGGCCCTGAGTTTGTTAGGGCCGTAGGCGAACTACAAATATCCTCACATTTCAATATGGTTTGTGTTGTGGTGTAAAGAATTTTTTGTACACAATTTTAATAAATTTATCATTCTTAACTAATTGAATTGGATCCGCCCAAAAATGGAAAGAAAATATATTGAGTTTCAACCCATGAAATCTGGTAGCAAGAGTAATATTAAATTCTCTAAATAAAATTGATGGTAGCAAGAATATTTTAAGTTAATAGTCAATGTGTAACAAAATCTCTTTAAAAATATGAAACTTTATTGAGATATTATATCGATAATGTGCAATATCTCCCTAACTATCGACCAAGATCTTATAGGCCGATATACTAAAATCAGGTACAAACAAATACCAATATCAAAATCTTTGGAGATTTCTTACCAAGTTTAATTACTTGCACGATAGAGGTCTATATATTGCCCCTTTATTAGGGGCAATAGATGTCTATTGGGGGTAAAAAAAACCTTTCCGGTGAGATTTTCAGCAAATTCCAGTGGGCGGCGGCCGGTGACCGGAATCAGGCTAAAGTTGGCCGGACTCCGGCGAAGTCTCATATGGTTTCTCTTTCTTCCATTTTCTCTCTCTCTCTCTCTAAGTAACAAAGGGGTGAGGGTAAAATGGTATTAAAAAAAAATAAAAAATAAAAAATAAAATCTTAATGGGGTATTAGGGAAGACATTCTTAGAGTGTTTTTGGTAAGAGGGAATTAAAAAAACTTAATGGGGTAAGTGGGAAAAAAATCTCTAAAAATTGGGTAAATGGACAAAAACCCTAATCTTATTTTAGTCGATTGCATATACATAACACACTGACCAAGTTCAGTGACGTCGATGCTTTCTCATCAAACTGAGGATCATACGCGCTCCTCATTGCGTCCCACAACTCCATGTTGAAGTCCGTTCACCTCACTGTTTCCATTTGTTGGCGTTGCTGAACTTATTGAGTGAGGCACCATAAGCTTCTTCATATCACTTTTGGAGATTCCAAGATGACCTCCTGAAACACTGATGTATATATTTGAGCCTTCCAGCTTCATCCATTAATGTTCTCAAACCAATCCAATCTTCAATGTACAGATCAGTCTGCTGCATGTGGACCTAGAATTGAGTTGAAGGCATCATCATAGTAATATCCAAACCACGAGGTTTCTCTAGGTACCAAAACATTGTCTTTCTCAACCATAATAATTAAGCACCAGGTTTTCTAAGCTATTAAATCTTTCCTTCTAAGTAGAGTTTCTCTCATCTGCAGGGAGTTCATATATTGTTGAGTTTTGGAAGAAACCTACACCTTCCTAAATAATCAGTCATAGCATTTGGCAATTTAACAGAACCACTGAGAGCCAAGTGATCTTGGATATAGTCACTATAGATCTCCCCTTTGATTAGCTTGTTTGCAATAATGCAAAATATGCCAGAACCGCAGAGAGGCACAGAAGCAATACACACATGAGGTCCTCCTAAAGAGACAAAGTTTTTAACTGGAGGTCCATTGTCGCAAAATTCTAAAACACCTCGGCCTATCAAATTACCCTGGTAGACACCAACAATGTCGTAACCTTGTCTTAGTTCTTCCATTTCTTTAACCTTTTCACACACAATTCTGGTCTGTTCCTCGCGAGGCACAAACGAGAAATCCCATGTTCCCGCCCCGACTTCTATGCAATATCCTTCAGCACTCGAAAAGTCCCTCAGTCGCTCCGTAACTGTTCAACTCCTCTATTGGCGCACTGATCTCCAATGCCATGGAGTACACTTAATGAAGGGTACAGAAACTGAACATGGGATGAATACAAAAGCCAAGATGAATACACTTACACCAATGTCATACGTCTATGGCTGGCGATCGATGGTTGATCCGTATTTGAAAAAGAACAAAGAAAAAAGTGAAGAACATGGATAGACAGTCCAAACAGGAGAGGAAGATAGAGCAAGAAAGAGAAAATTGATCTTCAAAAAGAAATAGAGAACGTCCACTGTCTTCGATTTGCCTTATCCCAAGTTCTGATTTTCAGAAAGAAACAGACGAGGAAGAGAAAGAAAAAATAACAAAATAATAATATTTATTTGAGGTATGAGTAGAAACCTTTTTTGGCTATACATTACATACTGTTCAAAACACTTGCAAGTGAACTAAATATTACAATTCAAGTAATGCTCGTAAACTAAACAAATTCTTGAGATTTTTTAAGATATATTACATATATCTTTAAAAACCAACTAATCAACTGATCTCTTCTGAAGTCCAAATTTTACACCCCCTAGAAATTAGGAAGTAGGTTGGTGAGTTGTACAGGACACTACTTCCGTAAGCTAGCTGCTATACTATTCTTATCTTTACTTTATTTTTCCTCAAATCTATATCCGACTTTTGATGCATTATCATATAGAAATTTTAAAACATCTCCAACACCTACATCTCCAACACTTATATATGTTGTCAATTCGTCTTGGTTGCTTTTGTCGCAAACCTGTATCCATCGAATAATTTGGCTATTCAATTTCACTAACTGCAATGGCTATTCTTGACCGCTTTTTTCAGTGTTTTGGCGGGTCGAAGCCAATAGAAAAGGCTACTACTCTTCAGCCTCTGGACTTACATGATGACTTTAATGGTAAGATGATTAAATATCTTTCTCTTTCTTATCATTTGGGTTATAATTTATACAACTTCATCTCTTAACTGTTGCCAATAATACTTGCAGCAGGCCTGGTTTTGAGATCAACATCAGATGAACGACCGATTCACCACACCGTAAAAATACGATCCTTTTCTTTGCTAAGAAATTTAATGGATAGATGCGAAGTAGGGGACTTTGAAGCTGGAGGATACAGATGGTAATTAGTGCAGTAGAAAATAATAATCAATGGAACCCTAAAATTAGTATAGTGTCATTATATACCTTGTGAATGGGTGCATCATGTATATGATTCTCATCTTCAACATATATGCATCCTTTAATTGGCTGATAATACATGTTTGATTGCACATGGACGCAGGAAACTAGTGCTCTGCCCGAATGGAAACAAAAAGAGGAATGTGGGAGGCCACATCTCTCTCTACTTAGAAATGGCTGAAGAAAAACCAATTGAGCCTGACCAGATCGTAGCAATTGATTTCAGATTGTTTTTGCTTAATCAGAAGAAGAGCAACTACTTGGTTCTAGAGGGTACGTATTCAAATAGATCTAGCTAACTACTACTACTACACACACAGATCCTATCTAGAGCGGAGCTCCGCTTTAAAATTAAAGTGCGCATTTAGAGTTTAGGGTCACTTTTTGGTCACATATCTACATTTTGAATACTAATGTATAGATCATCTCTGCAAATTTTCAGCCAAATTGATGATCATTAAGACATTGAAAGCTAGTACGGTTCAGGTTGGACAAATTCAGTTCATCCATTGGTTTATATATATATATATATATATATATATATATATATATATATATATATATATATATATGAGTGTGGGCTCGAATAAGTTCTAATGAGAATTTCAAGAAACTTTTCTAAGTAATGGTTCTGAGACCCACTTTTCAATTACATTTCGGCAAATTAATCGTTACACATTTAGATATTCATCGTTAGATCATATTTTTATAATCGTGATTTATCATTTATGAACATAAAGGGTTCAAATTTGACAAATTTGATTCGTCCATTTATTTGATCTAGTTTGGTACCTTAACGATTTTCAATTTAGTTAAAAATTTGCATAAGTAGTCTATTCATGAACATCTAAACATCCAACGGTTTACCGAAATGTAATCGAAAAGTGGATCTCACAACACTTAATTTAAAAATACTCGTAAAGTCATCATTTTAGAGGTTTTCATTAGAGCAACTGCCTATACACACACACACTAATCTTCTGATCAACGTTCCTTTAATTGTTAACCTAGCTAGTTTGTACATGCTTCATTTAGATGCCAATAAAAAGGAGAAGAAGTATGTCTTTTATAGGACGATTGTCGGTGGTTCGGTTGGTTTCGATCAGTTTCTTCCTCTTGAAGAATTTACTGATGCCTCCAACGGTTATCTAATTGATGACACTTGTGAATTTGGCGCGGAGGTCTTTGTTTCTAAACAAGTAAGAACAGGAAAAGGAGAGTGTCTAGTGTCTATGATCAAAGATGTCACTAAGCACAAGCATGCTTGGAGGATTTCCAACTTTTCACAGTTGGCCGATGAACACTATACCTCAAATCCGTTCTTTTTTGCAGACCACTATTATTGCGAATGGTAAGTATCTTAAGTTGATAATTCAGCCTGGTAGTTGTTGATTATATATCCTCTCCGATCTCCAAAATGGAATTACTCAAATATATTCTCTGTAGCTCGTCAACTCTGTACCAAAGGCTAGGGCTTCTTGTATGGTTTGGGCTAGGGGTTCCGGTATATGTTATATCTATACTTGGTTAAAGAATTAACATATGTTCTATTTGTTGGTCATTTGCAGGAATCTACAACTCTATCCCAATGGAACTAAGTTCGGAAATGGTAGTGGTCATATTTCTGTTTATGTGGAATTGGCCAAGTTAAAATCTCTTCCTCCAGGCTCTAAAATATTGGCAGAGTTTACCATACAAATCCTAGATCAAATCAATGGGAAGCATCATTCTACCAAAGGTAAACATCGGCTGTATCAATTACGAGGGTTTGTCTTTTTATTTCACCAGGTTTACTATATATATATATATGCATACTTCTCAATTTAACTTGTTCTCTCTATACCTGTTTTAGCGTGTAAACGCTGGTTCGGTGCCAGTCCCTCGACCTCGGCTTGGGGTTGTGCTCAATTCATCAGACAGGACTTGTTAAGTAACTCGGAGAAAGGATTGTTAGTGAGTGATTGTTGCATCGTGGAAACAGACATTACAATCTGTGCAGTAGAACTCACAATTGGTTAGCCTATCTATGCTCGTGGTAACATCAGAGAGATGCGAGCTAGTTTTATTAAAGCTGTTGGCATTGTTACATATCTTTGTTACTGAAGAGACTATGTGGCCGGCTCGTTAAGACAACATTTTGGTTAGTAGTTTTCATTTAAGTTTCTGAACTGCAATCCGATGATCAATTAAAGAACTCGAACTTTATCCAACTTGTGGCTACGGATGCATGTCGATCAACTTCTTGATCTTTTTATCTATGTATTTGTTTTTTGGATTGAGACTTTTGTGCATGTGAATCGTATTACTTAATTGGTGACCTTTTCTTGCCATCTTCAGGTCTGTTGTTGGTAAATCCCGTAGCAATATTACCCACTTGAAGTGAAACTAACACATACGATTCTAGCTTAACAAGTTTAATTAGTAGATCTAACGTAACAAGTTTCAATAACATCACGAGTTTTTGGCCTAATGGTATTCGTCTTTCCTCATTCTCAATGTCAACCAAGGTCTCATGCTGCATGTTTCAATCCCTCAATCTTAAGATAAACAAAAGTGTTAATAATTGATGGGCTAAGCTAATGCCTCAAAATACCTCATTTTCTCGTCTTTGAAAATAAGATGTACATTAGCAGATGAATGATATAAGATTGCTTCCATATTATTCAATGGTGGTATCACTACTGACCTTGGTGATATATATTTCTAGACTCTGATACTTATCATTTTGAGTACTGAATGTAATAATAGCATGTGAAAATACTAAAAGAGTTGGGATGATAGGACACCATATTTTACATATTTTGTTATACATCTTGTGAGCCATTAGATTTAAAAACATTTAATGGTATGAATTTATTATTTTTAATGATGTCAACACAACACCAAATGATGTGTACAATGATATGGCATTACATATATATTTTCATCACAAATTATAATTGAGTTTTTCTATTGGAACCTCCAAATTTACTCACTTGACCTCCTTGCTTTTTACACCTCCTATCAAATTTTCAAATACTAAATTTACTCACTAAACCTCACTCAAGTTCCTGAAATAACCTCACTCATATAATTTGCAAACAAACTATTAATTACATATTCATTCCTTAACCAGATTACATAAATCTCTTATCTAATAAAAAAGAAACTCAAACACAAGGTATTGGGCTTTAAAAATTAATTTCTAATAAAAAAGAATTGTTTTTTTTTTTTTACTTTTTTTTTTCTCTTGTAGATGTGCAAAAAAAAAAAAAAAAAGGAATATCCAAATTTCATACATAGCAAACAAAAAGAATTCTCTCTGAGAACCCTAAAGCTTTGCGGCGGCGAAGGCATCTCCAGCCTCGTCCGGTGGCTCTCCGGCGTCTCCCTGACGTTGTGGGGATGCTGTCGAACGGGCGATACATGGTCTAGCCCTATGGGGTCTTTGCTTGAGGTTTTGATGGTGGTAGCTGTACCTATTCGGATCGAGGCAGCTTAGGGCTTGAGGTTCATGACGAGGAGGCGGCTGGTTTTTCACTCTTGACGGCGACGGCTAGTTTTTCGCTCCAGACGACGGCATTTTTGTGCGGCCTGTGCCGGGTTTCGAATGGTTTCGAACTGTGGTGTAGATCGTACCTCGCTTCTGGGTTGGGCGCGAGATCGGAAGCGATGGCGTTAGGCGGTGATGGCTTCGGGCGGTGAGGAAGTCGGGAGACTTTCGCGTCGGGCGGTGCTGGCATCGGGTAGTGATGGCGTCGTAAAGCTCGACAGCTCTGCGTTGTGGAGAGATGATGGGCTGGGCTTCACTGTTGGGCCTTGGCTACATATCCTGTAGGGCTGCGGTTTATAGGCCCGGGCCTTCACTTTGTCTTTTGGGCTAAGTGTTGGTCCTAGAGCTACTATTGGGTCTGTTTGGCCTCCAAATTAGATAGAATTCTTCTTTCTAAGTTATACCCTATTTTTTTAGGGACCTATGCACTTTTGTTTTGTTTTTGTGCCTATTTACTATGTATGTTCATAGTTCATAGGCTCGCTGAATAAGTGAGCACTGGTTGTCTAATGGGTGGTGCTAGCATACCACGTCCTAAACTTGCCCTAGAGTTGGCAAGGGAATGTATGTATCCGTGTCATTCTGGCTTGAGATGAATGAATGATTTGGTTAAAAAAAAAAAGTAGATGTGCAAAAAAAAAATCAAGAGTAATTTTTCTTAATGTTTAATTATTTTCTCTATTTTCTGTACCTCATGATTAATTATTTAATAGTTTTTTTAGATTTTTTTTACTGCTAGTTTTTTTTTTTTTTTTTGTAAATATAATGAATAGGCTGGGATTTAGGTCATAAAATGATTTCTTTTGTTATCCCTCACCAATATGCGTTCAACATATATGATGATAGGAATTTTTATGTCACATGATCTTGATTATAGTTTTAATTATTATTAAATATATATAAAAGCTTTAATGAGTATGTAGTGAAATTGAAAAATTAAAATAGATAAGGAAAATAATAAAGAATGCAATATAATATTATTGAATTGGAAAGTCTAGAGAAATTAAATATAATATTTTTTTGGGTATAATTATTGTCCTTAATAGTCATTTTATAAGATGTTATATATGTCAGTTATATATATATATATACATATATATATATATATATATATATTTTTTTTTTTTTTTTTGAACATTGAAAAATTGATCTGGTGATCACGAGTAAATTAATTTTGCATATACTGTTTTCTGTTTCATTATTTTTTTTTCTCGACCAAGTTCTAATAGCAATCATGTGAACTAGTATGTCTTCAGGATCCAATTTCATCCTTTACTAACATATTCAAGAAACCCTAAGCGCCGTCAACAGCCAGCTTGGCCGTGTACGCCGCCGCCAAACGAAACCGGAATTTCGTCCAAGTTTTTCGATCTCCCTATGTTGCAGGGGAATATCCTTGTGTGGAACTGTAGAGGAGTAGTGAATCGTGAAACTCAACATGCTCTCATTGACTTGGTAAGGGCCAAAAAATCAAGTTTGATCTTTTTGGCAGAGACGCTTGCGCAACAAGACGTCATTGACTCTCTTTAGGAGCGTCTAGGATTCAAAGGAAATCTTTGTTTTCCCCAAGGCAGAGACTCGCAAGGAGTAGCTTTGTTATGGAATACGGACCTTCATGCTTAGTTTCGATCTTCCTCCCCAAATCATATTGATGTTGCCATTGCGGAGACGGTGGGTGGACTGCCGATTTGGCGTTTTACTGGCATCTATGGGGTTGCTGCACGAACTGAGAGGAGACGAACTTGGGATCTTATTCAAGCACTTGCTGCTGAAGGGTGCAACCTACCTTGGCTTATGGTTGGTGATTTCAATGAAATCATGAACAATGGAGACAAGTCTGGAGGTCTGCGACGATCCACTGCTCCCATGTTAATGTTCCGGCAAACAATGACACAATGTGGCTTGCTCGACATGGGATATGTTGGAAGTCGTTTCACATGGTCAAACAAATTCACAAAAGAGAGACTTGACCGGGGCTTTCAATGTGAACAATGGAGAAGAAGATTCCCATATAGTCGAGTTATCACGCTAAGTCCATCCGACTCTGACCATTGTCCTCTTTTGGTCAAAGTGAAGGAAGAGAAGAAGTCTTTCAAACGGCCTCCAAAACGTTTTTGTTTTGAGGAGATGTGGCATGGGCATGATCAATGTGTAAGTATCATCCAGAAGCAGTGGTCACGCCCTCTTACGGGTAACGCTTTGCATCAGTTAGGGCAGAAGATTCGGTATACAGGAGAACAGCTCCTTCAATGGCATAGTGTGGAATTTGAAAAACAAAAAGTGGAGCTGCGGGTGGTCCAGGAGAAGCTCAATGATATAATGAAGGAGCCTTACTCTCCCATGCAATATGAAGAGCAGCGTTTGCTTCATGTAAAACTGAGCCAGCTACTAGCTCAGCAAGAAAAGTACTGGAGGCAACGTAGTAGAACTATGTGGCTCAAGGATGGAGATAGAAACTCTGCTTTTTTTTCATAGGAAAGCTACCAACAGATACAATCGGAATTTGATAAAGGGCTTAGTTGATGACTTGGGAGAATGGCAATCTGATCCGGTAGTTGTTCGGGGCTTGCTGGTAGACCATTACAAGCAAGTCTTTATGGGAACATGTACAAATGAGGAGGCTATACATGCTGTTGTTTCTGCCACTTCACCGAAAGTAACCCCTGAGATGAATAAAGCCCTTCTTCAAACGTATACTGATGAAGAAATCAAGAATGCACTCTTCCAGATGCACCCTTCAAAGAGTCTGGGACCGGATGGCATGTCCCCATTTTTTTTTCCAGAAATATTGGCACATAGTAGGTATGGATGTGTGCATTGCTATTCGAAATTTTCTAGAGAAAGGAGAAGCTTGGGATGCTTCTAACTTCACACACTTATGCTTAATTCCAAAAATTCAAAACCCTACTGATGCCTCTCACTTCAGACCTATAGCACTATGCAATGTTATTTATAGAATTTGTTCCAAAGTGGTTGCAAACAGGCTCAAAAGGTGTTTGCTAGATATTGTCTCACCATTATAGAGTGCTTATGTTCCAGGAAGACTCATCTCTGATAACACTTTAGTTGCTACAGAAGTCGCTCATTTTATGTACAAGCTTACAACTCAGGCAGAAGGTTTCTTTTCCTTGAAGCTTGATATCAGCAAGGCATATGACAGACTTGAGTGGAGTTTCTTGCATGCCATGTTAACCAGGTTAGGTTTTGCAACAGCTTGGGTAAATATGATTATGACTTGTGTGATGTCGGTTAGTTATGCAGTATTGGTTAATGGTGAAGCTACTCAGAAAAATATCCCTACAAGGGGCATTAGGCAGGGTGATCCCCTCTCACCCTACCTCTTCATTCTTTGTGCGGAGGGTTTGTCAGCTCTCATTACACAATCTGTGTCAAATGGCTCTATTATGGGGTTGAAAATGTGTCCCCGGGCCCCTACGTTACACCATCTATTTTTTGCTGATGATAGCTTCCTGTTTGGATCTGCAACTGTCATGGAATGTGTCAGTTTTAGAGAAATACTAAATGTTTTTGTAGAAGCTTCGGGACAGAAAATAAACTTTCAAAAGAGTAGTGTGGTTTTTAGCAGGAATGTACATGAAGAGGTTCAAACCAACCTTGCTACCATTCTAGAGGTTCAGCGTGTTGATGAACATGACCGATATCTTGGTCTCCCATTGAGAGCTGGGAAATCAAAGTCTGCTATTTTTGCATATATCAAAGAGAAGCTCAGCAAAAAACTCATTGGATGGAAGTCAAAGATTCTTAGTTATGCGGGTAAGGAAGTTCTGATCAAAGTTGTTGCTCAAACAATGCCATTGTATACTATGAACTGTTATATTTTACCTAAAGGTCTTTGTGATGAGATGCACCAATTGTGTGCTTCATTCTTTTGGGGAGATACGGATGAAAAAAAGAAAATTCATTGGCGTAGTTGGGAGAGGATGTGCCTTACAAAGCAAGAAGGAGGCATGGGGTTCAAGAATCTTTATGCTTATAACCTTGCAATGCTTGCAAAGCAAGGTTGGAGGATTGTCTCAAACCCGGACTCGCTTATTGCCCGATTATATAAAGCACGATATTTTCCTCATTGTACCTTCTGGGATGCAGACATGGGTGACTCTCCATCTTTTTCTTGGAGAAGTATTATGCATGGTAGGCCGGTATTGCAAGCAGGGGTGAAATGGAGGATTGGTGATGGCACTAATGTGAGTATTTGGAATGATAAATGGATACCCAATTGCTCACAACCACTGTTGGAAAGACCGGTAGATACTGAATTTGAATTAGTTAGTGACTTGATCAACTCTTATGATAGAAGTTGGATTCCAGCTACAGTCCAGTCTCTTTTTACTCCGGAAATTGCTAGCCGGATTCTCTCTATATCTCTAAGTCGACGTGTGTCGAGTGATCGCCTCAGTTGGAGTCCTGACAAACGAGGTATATTCACGGTAAAGTCTGCCTATTGGATTGCACGTGAGACGGTGCTAGGTGATGTCTTGACAAGTACCTCAAGGGGAGACCCCTTTGCCATGCTTTGGAAAACTTTATGGAACGCTCGGGTACCAGGTAAAGTGCAGATTTGCATCTGGAGGGCTGCAAATAATTTGTTACCGACTCGAGCCAGTTTGCTCAATAAGGGTTATACAGGGAATGCCAATTGTCTGCTCTGTAATTACAGGTTAGAAGATACATCCCATTTATTTTGTCAATGTCCTATTGCGGTTGAGCTGTTATCTGCACCTCCCCTAAATCTGCAAGCATCATTACTACCTTCTATGGATTTTAAAGAGTGGCTATTGGAGTGTGCACTGCATCTCAACTTGGCTACCTTCGAAAAATTAATCATGCTTCTGTGGACTTTATGGAAAAACCGAAACAGTCAACTATGGAATGGGATAACACAATCTGCATCTAGCATGCTTCTCTTCTCTATGGCATGGCTAGATGAATTCCACCAAGCCAGGAACACAAACATAACTGCTGGTGATGGTGTTAAGGGCTCAAAGCAGCGCTGGAAGCCGGAATGTGAGGATCAGAGCAAGTTAAATGTGGATGGCGCTTTTGTGCCTCAGATAACTAGGGGAGGAATTGGAGGGGTGCTTCGTGACTCTCACGGAAGTTTTAAGGCAGCCTTTGCCCACACGGTGCAGCATGTAGCCTCACCACAACAATTAGAGCTTCTTGCCATTAGGAAGGGTTTGGACTTGGCTAAGTCTTTGAATCTGCAAAATGTCACCATTGAAAGTGACTGTTTGGAAACAATTCAGCTGCTTAGCAGTGCAGACCATGACCTAGATGAAAACGGGGCTCTGTTGGATGATATTAAGCTTCTTATAGAGGGTATTCCAGGAGCAAGACTTGTTCATGCTCCTCGTACATGTAATTCAGTAGCACATAGACTTGCTGCTACTGCTTTTGAAACTTCTCAACAAGAGGTCTGGTTCCACCAGCCTCCTAGTCTTATACTCGATGTACTGCAGTATGACTCTGCTCATACTACTTAGTCTTCAATAAAATTCGTACTTTCATTCAAAAAAAAAAAAAATAGAGTGAGGTCAACTGAGCAGATTTGGAGGTCCCAATAGAAACACTCATTATAATTAGATTAAACTTTTCTTCATTAAAAGAAAAAAAAATCAACGTTCAAAAGAAAAAGAAGAAGAAGAAGAATAACATAATAACAAGGACGCCAATCGCTTCCATGGATCTACGCCATCTTGATCTTACAACATCTTTTTATATGAATCCATGGGTTTCATATTTAAACTGGGTGTCTAGTCTCTCTTCCTTGCAATACCGAGGTTTGGGATTACTGAACCTTAGCAAGGCAACAACTAATTGGCTACATGTTGTTAATATGCTCCCTGCACTGCTAGAGTTGCATTTGCGTGCCTGTGAATTGCATCGCCTTCTTCAATCGATTCCACATTAAATTTTACATCACTGTTGTTCTTAGACCTCTCAACCAATGACTTTATCTCTTCATTGTCTCAATGGATAATCAATACCAGTAGTTCAGTACCTTGTGAGAGTAGATGTCTCTACCTCTCAACTTACTTACTCCACTTCTGAAATTATATGGGGAGATGTTTGTAGCCTGCAAACTTTAGATCTATCATCCAATTATCTAAGTGGGGAAATAAAGCAATTTCTTGATGATTTGTCTGGGTGCAGTAATAGTAACTTAGAAAAGTTAAGTGTCGCTTCAAATAATATAAATGGCCTAATGCCTTTAGATGATTTGAGCCAACTCCATACCACCTTTTATCCTCTTAGAACTTTTTGTTTTTCTTCTACCATTCTCATCCTTCTTTTAGAGTTGTTTTAGTCCACTAACCAATATTATCAAAGCCTAAGGAGAAAAGTATAGATAAATTATATTGTTCATCCCCAATGAATCTTAGGGGGGTGTATTCAATTCAGATTTTAAAAGACTTTGTTTGAGTTTTTATAATCCATGGATTTACTTAATCCACAGATTATTTAAATTCTATATGGACTCTGATTGATTCTAATGGATTGATTTACTAGTGTTTGTTTAGATTTTACAAATCCTTATGGTGTTTTTGGTAGGTTAATTTTTTTTCTTCTTCTTCTTTAATTAAGCAATGGATGTATGGATCCAACTACAATGCTATATCAATGACAAGAAAGTATGGCAATCTACCATTCTTTATGTTGTGTATAATGATATATGAACAATAAGAGAAAATTAACCAGCCAAAATGTTACACAAAAAATAAAGTAGTAAACTAATGACATAATTTATTTCATATCTAATTTACAAAAGAATCATGTGTGTATGTATCATCTTAATAATACCATTGAAAGTGAGCTTAATTAGCTAGAAGGATTAAGGCTTTTAGAGCTATAGTGATAAAAATAAAATAAAAAATTATTAGATGAGAGCAGAGGTAGAGGAAGATAGTGGGAAAATAAGTCTAAGACAAAATTGATGAGTGTCACCTATTGAGACCTGCCTTTTCTTTTCTTTTTTTTTGGTGAAGAGCTTCTTCATTTTTTGAGTGAGAAAGAATCCATCAAAATCTCATTGTTTTGAGTTTTGATATGTATAAAAAGCACTATAAAATCCTCCAAAATCCAGCATTTAATGAAATCCTTAAAAATCGGTATACTTTTGAATATCAGCAGATTTAAATGGATAATTTTAAATTTTAATTGAATACATCAAGATTTTAAAGGACTGTTTAAAATCTCAGTTGAATACCCATAGACTTCTAAAATACAAAAAAAAATCTTGTAGACTCTTAAATTAATACACCCCCCTTAGATGAGATTTACAGATAAATTATAGATATACGATATTCATTTATTTTCAACAAGAAATAATGAACTTTATAGTGTTTGCAACCAGACTGGTTTTGGAGCCAAACACTACTACTATAAATGGAGATCATAGTTTGGTGTCAAAGAATTAATCATAGTTTGGCTCCAAAACCAGTCTGGTTGCAAACAGTCTCTTTTGCTGCTGTGATTGCACGGGCATGCCAGCACCATGGGGTGCAGTCGTCGGGGGAGTCCCTTGACCTGACTTCTTACCGAACGCTGTGGACGAGGAGAGCACCAACCTCGTCACCAGGTTCTTTTCTATGCCTTCCGGAAAAGGACTTCTTGCCTTACGGGTAAGGGCTTTGGTTGTGATCTCTTGCGTTCACCGAATCGATACTTAACGTTGTAGGTTAAGCAGAGCAATCACTGGGAAGTAGGAGAAAGCACGGGGTTTTGCTAAAGCGTGACTTTAGCTTCGCTGGGTTGCTAGGGCGTTACCCTTGCTTCGCTGGGTTGCAACTAGGTTGCAGGTAGGTTTGCTTCGGAGAGACTTTGATCATCTGAGAGATTAGTTGATTGAAGAGTTGTCCTTGATTCGTCCTTGAAACCTGGTATTTATACCTTAGGGTTTCGACTTGTTCCTTGCCATAGAAGGATTATTTATTGAAGTTTCCTATTCAATCTCCGCTACTTGACTCCAATAAGGGCTCGTTTTCCTTATGGATCTCGGAATGGGTGAAGCTGTAACTCAAACCCAAGTAGACTTATTTTTGGGCCGCAGGTATCGGCCCGCTATGCTACATCCCCTAAAGGGATCTTGCCAAAAATACTTTTGGGCTCAAACAAGTAGAGATGAGCGAGGATGAGTATAACTAGTATGTGGTGACTTTGGGATGGTTTTAAACTTTTACCACTAAAATAAGTTGACAAAAGAACACAATTTGAAGGTGCAAGTAGAATTCCCCTAACTAGATGATGACCATATATTTATATATAAAGTTATAAACCCTAAACCCAAAGCCAGACGTGATAAACCCAATACCGTATGCAAAAAACTTTAGCTACTATTTTATATATATATACAGGGGTTCTTGGGTGCGGACGTCCGTACCTAAGGATTAGGTATGGATTTCCCATTTTTCCCCACTTTCAGATCACACATTTACATATTAACCGTTCAGTTTTTAGGTCCTAATGTATAGATCACCTCTGCAAAATTTCAGCCAATTTGGTGATCGTTAAGGCATCCAAAACTGCAAATTACAACAATGTATACGAACGGTTCCGGTTCGACAGATTCGGTTCGTTCGTGTAAATTGCAGTTTTGGATGCCTTAACAATCACCAAATTGGCTGAAATTTTGTAAAGATGATCTATATATTAGGACCTAAAAACTGAACGGTTAAGATCAAAATATGTGATCGGAAAGTGGGTGAAAACCGGAAATCTATACCGAAATTTCGGTACGGACGTCCGCACATAAGAAAAATCCTATATATATATATATATATATATATATATATATATTGTTGATTGAAGTAGTACCTTGAAAACAAACATATCAGGATCTATAACTCTGGCTTGTTTTCTGTTAACTTGCCCACAAAGTAAGACATACATATTATTTCCAATGCAAAATTTTGTTAACAGTAATGAAGCAAGTCTACTAATGTGATCGATATGGTTATCTTGTGATCGATATGGTTATCTCATCGACGGGTTATTATCGAATCTAATCCGTGATTAGCAGACGACAATTGCGCACTGATCGACCTTGTGTTTTTGTTCTTTATCTATTACATTACTCCAGCTGGAATTTTTTTATTATTATTATTTATAAAAGATTATCAAATGATTTCACTCTTACCCCCATGGTGACTCGAACCCAGGACCTTGATCTTAGATAGTGGATTACTTGCTGAGATTTACTTATGCAGCAAGTGGATTACTTGCTTAATGCCTCAACCCAAATTGGTAACTTTTCAATTAAACAATCAATTCAATTAGTTTAAGTTGCCCGCTCAAGCAAGTTATATAGACAGGCAATTCTAGACGTATGTTTTTGATCAATTCTAGAAACAGTCAACCTGAAACATAGGTTTCAGAAGATCGATACAGATGCAGGCAAAGATCGAAGTTATCGATCCAGTTCTGAGTAGGCGAACGTCCCAATCGTAGTAGGTGTTTCCGATTGAAGCTTGTTCGTTTCTTGCTTTTCAGCTTGATGAGATGAAGATGACGTAGTTGGGAGGGAATGGAAATGGAGGTGTCGCATTCGTAAACAACAGAACTAGCTGACTGGCCTAGATTCAGTTGCATGATATATAGATTCTGGTGTGGCCTGCTAGCCACTCATACTAGGATTTCGATCATCTCCAACATACTACTGTTAACTGTCACATAAATTAGTAGAGATGAGACGAGCACGAACTAGAGCAACAAGCATGTCTACTTGTAATTCACAAATCATTATAGACTTTTAATTTTTTAGGTCAGTGATTCGGGATTGGGTTAGGGCTATTTGTAAGATTGGACTTACATTATTCACGTTATGATTTCAACAATTGCATATGGTTACTTATGGATGAAGTGATCAAGATTGCATTAAAGATTCTATCCCTGAAACTATAAGGATTTTATATCTGTGATCCTTATCGTATTGGGAAACTTAGTTTACTTCTATGAGAAGTGATTACATTGATACAGAGTATAGAGGACCTAATTGCTTTAGTATTAGGATTGCTATTATGGGATGAATCCTAATAATCAACCTCTATATAAGTCTAAGGTCCCTGCATCCTCTTAGCACGAGTACTAAGGAATCTCAGCCCCATTGTGAGTATTCTCGAACATAGAGCTTTGCAGAAGACCGGACTTGCACAATGGCGTTTGATGCTTTTACTGCTTCAGGTATGTATCTTGGTTCCTTTTGTAATAATCTGTTTTCAAGCATGCCTATTGTATTAGTGTTCTTAATGATCATGATTGTTCTTAAGATATAAGTTACATGTGGTATCAGAGCATCTTTCATGACGTTATGAACCTCTTCAGAACAAACCTTGTATGCTTGCTATGGTTTACAGAACATGTTTTAGAAAACGTTTTCTTATTGTGTTAACAAAATAATAATAATAATAATTTGTCTTTGGTTATTCGGGCCCAACTCACGCATAAGAACTCAAGGCCCATACTTGGCCTGTTAATCCAAATAACAAAACAAAACTAATCTGACCGATGTTTTACAACAACGGTCATTTTGTTTTTGCTGGGTATGCACCTTGGCGTTCATCAAAATCCCAATTTTGGGATTCTCTGATTCTGGGCATACGGCGTTAAATGGCTCTGTGTTTTGGGTTCGGATGGTCTCGGCTAGAGGGCTGCATAATGTTCTTGCTTCCGCTTATAAGATTATGCAGCAAATAGTGAGTTCTGCTTTGGTACACATTCTCAGAACTTGAATTTCATGATAAATTGTTGATTTTGTATCTATGTTGCATATCTGGATGATACTCCATTCTATGGACAATTGTGAAAATTGCTTTACAATTTCAATAAATATCGTCTGAGTATGCCTATACGTTTAGATGCAGAATTAGCAATTGATTGGTACTTACACAGTAAACATCAACTCCAGTTTTCTCCCTATGAATTACTGATGTTTGCAATATGTAGGCAGCTAGTTGATTAAATGGCTGAATGAGATTAAGAAATCTTATAATATCAACTGGTAATTTTCGGTTTATGACTTATTAGGGTATTAAGGAAGATGGTGTCATAGCACTTCATCCTTAGTATTCTCGGTAAGCCAATGCAGTATGCATAAACCAAATCTTGTACTCTGTGTTTTAGGGACATGACTGTAGCTTCCACAGAAGGCCTCCTCTTTACATGTTCTTAAGACACAGAGATAGCACATTGCAAATTGAATAAAACACATTCAGATACATAGATTTCTTCTTCTGCCATTTTAGGTGATGATTGATCTAAGTATACCATGTTTTATTTATTTTGGCCTTGTGATTTAGTTGTGCCATTGTCTTCTGCTCTCATGTGATGCTTGGCATGGAACATTCAGCAAAAATCTAAAATGGGGATTAATGCAATTTTACAGTTTTCTTTTATTGCATTGATGATTGTTGATTATAGTTTTTCTCAGAATGCTTATTGCTTCATGTATGTTTTCTGTGATTGTTGGAATGATTGAAAGCTTATGAATAAAACAGAAAACACTTAGTCTGAGCAAAAACAAAATTTAATTCAACACTTTTGTATTTATACTTTTTCATAAAACTTATACAAAACTTCAATGCTTCGTTAGGTTCACTCCCTTATAGCTTCATCAACATTGAGCCCCTCACAGGATCAAACTACAAAAAGTGGAAAAACAGTTAGGAAAGCAAATAAAAGTGGTCAGGTCTGATAGGGGAGGAGAATTCTACGGAAAATACACTGAGGCTGGACAGTGTAAGGGTCCATTTGCTTTATACCTTGAGCAGTATGGTATTAAAGCACAATATACTACACCAGGAACTCCAGAACAGAATGGTGTAGCAGAGAGGAAGAATAGGACTTTGTTGAACATGGTCAGAAGTATGATGTGTACTTCTGGATTGCCAAGATATCTTTGGGGTGAGGCTCTTAAAACAGCCAATTATCTTTGCAATAGAGCACCCAGCAAAGCTGTGTCGAAGACACCTTTTGAGCTTTGGTATGGTAGAAAACCAAGCTTGCATCATGTTCATGTTTGGGGTTGTAAAGCTGAGGCTAAGATTTATAATCCTCAGATTCAGAAACTTGATCCTAAAACAATAAGTGCCTTCTTCATTGGGTATCCTGAGAAATCAAAGGGGTATAAATTTTATACTCCTCATCACTTCACCAGAATTATCGAAACAAATAAAGCAAAATTCTTAGATGAGGTATTCTACAACAGGGAACCTGAAAATTTAGAGTTTGAGTTTGATGAGATCACTGAAGATATCACTGCTGCAGAGAACACATATCCAGTTAAAATTTTACCTTCTATTCCTGTAGTGCCTACTCTACAATCTCCACACCTAGCTGTAGAAAATGCTGAGCCAATACTAGAAGCACCTGTAAACATACCACTTCAAGATAATGTTGTGCAACCACATAATGATAATGTACAGCAAAATCAGCCACTTAGGAGATCTGGTAGAGTGAGAAAATCCACCATTGACCCAAATGAGTATGTTGTGTATTTGCAAGAAACTGATTTTGATTGGGGGGAAGATGATGATCCTATTACTTTTAAACAAGTTGCTGAGAGTAATTTTTCAAAACAGTGGAAACAAGCTATGGAAGCTGAGATACAAAGTATGTATGACAATTCAGTTTGGGATTTAGTTGAACCTGTTCCAGATCATAAACCAGTAGGATGCAAGTGGGTTTATAAAACTAAAAGACATGCAGATGGCAGTGTAGAGAGGTATAAAGCTAGATTGGTGGCCAAAGGGTTTACACAGCAAGAAGGCATCGATTACACTGAAACTTTTTCTCCAGTGTCTACAAAGGATTCTTTTAGGATGGTTATGGCTATGGTGGCTCATTTCGATATGGAATTACACCAAATGGACGTTAAAACAGCTTTCTTAAATGGGGAACTAGAAGAAACCATATACATGAAACAACCTGAGGGATTTGTTAAACCTGGCAGCGAACACTTGGTCTGTAAGTTGAAGAAATCTATCTATGGACTGAAACAAGCATCTAGGCAATGGTATAAAAAGTTTGATGCTGTGGTTGCTTCTTTCGGATTCACTGAGAATATTGTTGATGAATGTGTTTATCTGAAAACAGTAGGCAAGCATTTTATTTTTCTGATTTTATACGTGGATGACATATTGCTTGCTAGCAGTGACCTAAGTTTATTGAAATCAACTAAGTCTTTTCTATCTAAAAACTTTGATATGAAAGATCTTGGTGAGGCAACTTATGTACTGGGTATTGAAATCAAGAGAGACAGGAAAAGGTGTTTATTGGGTTTATCTCAGCAGAATTATATAAACAGAGTGTTGGCTAGGTTTGACATGCAAAAGTGTGCACCTGGAGAGGTACCTATTTCTAAAGGAGATAGATTAAGCAAGAAGCATTCTCCTAGGAATGAACTTGAGAAGGAAGATATGCATAACAGACCCTATGCTAAGCTTGTTGGTAGTTTGATGTATGCTCAAGTTTGTACTAGACCGGATTTAGCATATGCAGTAGGACTGTTATCTAGATTTCAATCCAACCCTGGTTATGAGCATTGGGTTGCGGGGAAAAAGGTATTGAGGTATCTACAGAGGACCAAAAGTCACATGTTGGTCTACAAGAAAGTGAAGAACCTGGAAGTAGTAGGGTATACTGATGCAGACTTTGCTGGAAAATATCCAGATTCCTTGAAGTCCACTTCTGGATATATATATATGATGGCTGGAGGTGCGATAGCTTGGAGAAGTGTTAAGCAAACCTTGATAGCTACTTCTACTATGCAAGCAGAATTTATAGCTGTTTATGACGGTGTGTGTCAAGGACTGTGGCTTAGAAACTTTCTAATGCAAACTAAGCTAGTAGATTATGTTAATACCAGACCTATGAGAGTGTATTGTGATAACTCTGCAGCTGTGTGTTTCACAAAGAATAACAAAAGATCCAATAATTCTAAACACATAGATTTGAAGTTCTATAGTGTTAGACAGAGGGTGAAGCAAAGGGAAATTGAAGTAGTTCAAGTGGATACACTTTCACAGTTAGCTGATCCATTCACCAAGGCGTTAACAGTAGCAGCTTTTCAGAAACATGTAGCTGATATGGGAATTCTTCCAACTTTAGACGCCTAGGATCAGTGGGAGCATTAAGTTTTCTTGTATGAGTTTTATCTTCAGTTTTCAGTTTTTGTTTTTCATGTAGTGGTTCCAACTTATTTTCTTTTAGTATTGTCTTTTCTGAAACTTGAGATTTATGAATCATTGTTGTTTCAGTTCAAGTCATTCCATGGTATTCATTACAGAAATAATTTGCTGCAGCTATGTTATTTTATTTTTGTGTTATTTCTGTGTTGATTGGAATCTTGCAAATAGCTATTTGATTTTTGTGATGGATGGATCTAGTTGATTATATCAACATTTCAGTTTGGTCTTTAGATGTAAGCACGTCAGGTTATGATCCATACCATTATAAAGTTGTGCTTATGATTTTGATAGTCGAAATCCTTCAGTTTGGACCATATACATATGCATTAAGTAGGGACAGATATACACAGTATATGTATGAGTTTTATTCTACTTTCATTGTATCAATCGAGCTCCTGTAAGCTGCAGTTCTGGTTTGGTAGTTTTGGAGTGATATGTTTTTCTAAGCATGCTCTTTTCCTCAGCTTTATTCTGGCAGCTGCAACTTGACAGAGCTTGAACTAAGTTTTTGGATTCTATGCAATTTCATGTGCACACTTCAGTGATTACTTCATTGTTCTAATTGTGTGCAGTTGAGTGATTAATGTAGTCCAAGTGGGAGAATGTAAGATTGGACTTACATTATTCACGTTATGATTTCAACAATTGCATATGGTTACTTATGGATGAAGTGATCAAGATTGCATTAAAGATTCTATCCCTGAAACTATAAGGATTTTATATCTGTGATCCTTATCGTATTGGGAAACTTAGTTTACTTCTATGAGAAGTGATTACATTGATACAGAGTATAGAGGACCTAATTGCTTTAGTATTAGGATTGCTATTATGGGATGAATCCTAATAATCAACCTCTATATAAGTCTAAGGTCCCTGCATCCTCTTAGCACGAGTACTAAGGAATCTCAGCCCCATTGTGAGTATTCTCGAACATAGAGCTTTGCAGAAGACCGGACTTGCACAATGGCGTTTGATGCTTTTACTGCTTCAGGTATGTATCTTGGTTCCTTTTGTAATAATCTGTTTTCAAGCATGCCTATTGTATTAGTGTTCTTAATGATCATGATTGTTCTTAAGATATAAGTTACACTATTGGCTAGGGATTAAACGGCCCCTAAGTGTATTTAAAATTGTGAACTTGTTTAGTGTATCAGTCGTGCATTATCATCCACCTATGTTTACAGAGTCATCGTAATACAAATGCATGCCATTTTGATAAGGAAAAGAACCAGAAACAAGGTGGGCTGGGGATCAATAGTGGTGGATCTAGGAGTTCATCTTCGTTATGAAAATGTTGAAATATTGGGCGCTCGTTTAACTGACATCTATACTTTCATTAGAAATGAAGCACAATCACACATATTATATCGTCTAAGTATTTGTAAACCTATTTTTAGAGGTTGTACCCAGTAGGTAAATCATAATATAACACACATGTAGGTAAGTATATCATAAGAAAATCTCAAACCTACGTATATATTACACAAAGGAGTGATGTAAATGATTATATTAATAGAGAATGAGGCATGCGATGTCTTGGCCCATTTTTCTTTCTTTTTGAAATGAGATGTCTTAGTCCTACACTCTTACGCAATGGAAAAGGGGCGCCACTTTATCTTCTTATTCCACACATTAGATTCACGTCTGGTGACTAGAACAGAACCATGTGTCGCCTAAGACGGAGCTCCATATATTTTCAGCAGGAGAACTGAAAATAGGAAGCAAGTATCGAGGTGAGGTAAATGTTTGTTATAAAGATTTAGATAAAACTCTAAATAGTACCTGAATTATTGTGAAAAATATTTTCTAATACCTATAATTTTTTTTTAATCTCAAATGATACCTCTAGTATTGTGCTGTTACCAAATATAGTACTTCTATTAACTTTTTCGTTAGGGTTAATTACATATAATATAAGTGCATATTTGAATATTTTTTTAGCCACAAGGCCACCAATTATTTTTTTCCCTCATAAAGCCACTAGGTTAAAAAATGTGTTAAATTTTGGATATAAAAACCAACATAGTCCTAGCACAAAAAAGTCATCACGTGTTTTGGTCGTGAAATGGCCTTATGAAGACAAAAAAAAACTAGGTGGCCTAATAGCTAAATAAAGTTTCAAAATGACATTTATGAGTAATTTTCTATTTTCGTTAAAGTCACCTACGTGACATGTATTTAGAATTTGGGTAAAAACTCTAAATGATACCTGAACTAATGCAAAAAGTATTTTTTGGTACCTACAATTTTTAACCCAAATTGTATCTCAAGTATTGCATCGTTACTATTGTTTTTTTATTTTTATTTTTGGGGCCGTGACCACTTACCCGATTTAAGCCTAAAAATTGCTCACTTACTCCACTAAGAGTTAACCCCATTTACCCAATCTAACATCTATTGACATTTTAGCCCTTATTAATTAAATTGAAGCTCATCCCTCTCCTCTCAGACTCTCTCTCTCTCTCTCCCTCCCCCCGATCTCCACCTCCAGTTTCTCTCTCTCTCTCTCTTTCTCTCCACCTCCGGCCGACTGCATCGCCCCGCCGGTTTCGCCAGACCGCCTTCATCATCCTTTCGCCACCGTCGAGCCATGGATCACCACCCCAGCTCTCTCTCTCTCTCTCTCTCTCTCCACCTCCGGCCGACTGCATCGCCCCGCCGGTTTCGCCAGACCGCCTTCATCATCCTTTCGCCACCGCCGCGCTATGGATCACCACCCCAGCCAAACCACGAGTTCTCCAGATCGAATGCAAGAAACCAACCCAGATCGGCTTCGTCCAAGCAGAGCCCGACCGCACCGCCATGACCATGGCACCCCCGAGCCGCCTCCGACCCACAACCCCAGACCCATGCAGGTGTTGTTGTACTTGGGAGGAACTGTTTCTGATGCAAGAGACCGGCGAAGATGGCGATTGGGTGCCCAAATCAATTTCTAGTGTTTTTTTTTTTTTTTTTTTTGCTACACAACATTTTCTAGGTGGTCAAATTTTATTTTTTGTGGTAAACTATGAACTCTGAGAATGGAAGGAAATTTTGCCAGTAGTGATTGCTTTTTTTATTATGATTTGGTTGACAATTATAAGATTATTGGAAGGCAATAATAAGATTACTGAGGGGCAATAAAATGTTTATTGGGGCAATAATAAGATTATTTATTTGGATAAACCTCCGAAAGCTTTCAAAATTCAAAAATCTTCATTTTCACTAATTATTGATCCCCAATAAACTTGTTATTGGGAAGCAATAATATGTTTATTGGGGGGAAATAATAAGATTATTGGGGGGCAATAATATGATTACTGGGTATTATTGGGGGGGGGGGGGTAATAAAATTTGACGCCGGAATCTGGTCACCGGCCACCGGAGTCCCCGGCCGGCCACTGGTCACCGGAGTCCGGCAAGGTCTCGGATGACTTCTCTCACTAAGTGACAAAGAAGGAGAGGGCAAAATTATCCCAAAAATAAATAAAAAAGAAAAAGAAAATACGTAATTGGGTATTAGGGAAATAATCTCTTAGAGTGTTTGGGTAAGTGGGCAATCTCTTAGAGTGTTTGGGTAAGTGGGCAATTTTTAAGCTAAAATTGGGTAAATGATCATTTCCCCCCTTTATTTTTTATCATAATATGAAATTCATTCATGAGAAATAAGAAAAAGGGTTATAAGTAGATTGAAACAATATAAACCAGAGCCATCGTCCGCTACGTATAACACACGTATGGCCATCATGCCTAAATATATCTTCCATACATCTAACAAGAAGCCACATCATCTCTGGTACACCACGAGGCTAGGAAACATGGTCATGAGACCACGAGGTTGCAATATGTCATCATTCGGACAACCAAGTATTGCATCGTTACTAAATATGGTACTTTCGTTAATTTTCTCGTTAAAGCCCATGTATTTGGGTTATGTTTTGAGTTTTAAATGTTTACGATCAATATGTATCATATGTATCCAGTGTTCTAAAACTTGGGCACCCAGACCGCCTAGGCATTAGGCAATAAGTATCCGCCTCGCCTAATGGATAATCGGTGGGGGTGGGCAGTTTAATTTTGGGCGGGCGCCTACGCCCTAGGTGGGCGCTTAGACATCCTAGGCGGTTGGGTGGGAGTAACTGGATGGAAATCGCTGGGCGGGTTTGGGTGGAATCCTGTTCAATGGATCACTCACTGTCGCAAGAGGACTCTTCTGTCTTCTAAAGCCTTCACCTTTCTTCAATTTCATGACTGACCCGGAATCCCTATGCCAATTTCTTATCATAGTTCATAACATTATTGCACGATTACTGGGTTTGGACTTCAACAATGGTTCATATTTTTCACTGTCTCAGTTGGCGGTTCACGAGCATGTGAAAGTTTTCATTATTGGGATGTCAATTTCTAGATGTGGATTTCTGGGATGTGGAAAAGTTAATGGGTTCATGACTAGCTCCAGCGATGATAAAAAAGAATTTGATCACCTGCACTGCGAATCGCCAAATTGGCATGTCGTGGCTAGAGAGAGGTTTTGGTAAAGATCAGCTACGAAGGGAAAACTGGAGAATGCGTTTGGATTGGTTTTGAGTTTTTCTAATATAAAAATAATTTTGATAAGGTTTGGTAATTATGGTTTTTGATATATGGATATATGAAACCTAGCAGAGCTCTGCTAGGGCTACGAGAGCGCCGCCAATGGGCCTGGCGTCTCTGCACCTCCCTTCAGCCTAAACGGCGGGGTATTTTGGCATCATCTTTGGTGGCGTCTCCATTGAGTACGGCTGTGACCGTCTCTTACCATCCTCTGAGGTTCTCGGAGCAATCATGGCTAGCGCATTCGTGGGTTGCGGCGTTGGCTTTACCTTCACAATCGACCACTGGTGGGAGAGCTTCTACGCTTTGCTGGGAGAAGCGTATGATCTTTCCTTTCGATGTGGGGCGGTTACGACCCAAACGTGGGAGGTTGAAGGCGTTCCTCGACGGTAGGTGTCTAGATCCGATCCGTGTCGTAAGGGCGGTTTGGTCTGGTGCTTTTCAGCGGATGCTTGTTGAGTGGAGCGTCGTCTTTTTTTTCTGACGAGCGATGGCGGTGCTGTGGTTTGATCCGGGTGCCGTTGGTATGGAAGCGCGGCGGCACAGTGGGCTGGACCTGCGCTACATCTGGTGGTGGAGGCAGGTGGAGTCTCGTTGGTGGAACCGGATTGTGCCTGCTCCGACGACGGGTGGTGCTGGGAGACAATCCAGTGGGCTCTGGGCTCAAGGCGTCTTGGGCTTGGGTCGGACCTGTACTGGGTGGAGAAGAGCTGCTGTGTTTGGGCCTCCACAGTTTTGGATCCAAATTTGGGATCCGGGTGGCAAATGGATTCGAATTCGGATCTGGGATCCGGGTGGATGTGGGGCTTGGACTGTACCCCATTATCTTCTGTGGGCTGTTTGTTTTTCTCAATGAAATGGGGTTCTTGTGCTTTACTGGTATTGGATCCAGGACCCACTTCTATGGTATTTGTTCGTAAAAGATCGGCTGCCAACATGGCCATGTTCTGACAACCTTGGCCGGCTTCGATCTTTAGGTGGAAGAGTGCCTTCATTCCAGCGCCAAGTTGGCTTTTGTCAATTTGTGCATTGGAGTTCGATGGGTAGTCAAACCACCGACTACTCAATTCACTACACGGCTGCAATCCGTAGTGTAAAATTAGCTGGCGTTTCGACGTTGCTACTATTGCGATTTTCATATTTCTTTTTATTTCAGATGCTTTTTGCATCTTTTCCTTTCGTGTTGCTTATTTTCATTGTTGATGCATCTTTGCATCGTATCGTTGTAATCTTTCAATTTCAATAAAGGGCTGACCTCTTTTTACTCAAAAAATGGTTTTTGATATATGTTTTCCTACTATTTCAGGGCCCTATGGACCTTCTGGTTTTCGATAAGATTTATTAATTATGGTTTTTGATAAGCTCACTTATCCAACTATTCCATCCATTTTCCTAACTATTCCATCCATTTTCCTAATTCGGATGTATATTTTTCCTTTTATCTATATTATTATTAAGAGAAGAGGTGTCGTTTAGCCAAAATTAATTTCTTACAGGATCCTTTAGTAAGAGAGTTCACTTTGATGCCACAGCTTCAAATGAGTTTATGGAACAAGGGGTAACACTATTACAATTTATCAATTCCATGCATCATGCTCGACAAAATCTTCCATGACTTTGATTCAAATTTAGTTAGGATTCTAATCTACTTTTATCTCCTCATTCTTTATTGCAAGCTCACTTTAATTTTGTGAACTACTCATATAGTCATATGAGATCATCTTTGATACTCAGTGGTGGTGATATATAGTACGATTGGGCTAAAACAGTAAAGTGAAATTTGTATAGTTGCTGTTTTTATTTTTCCTCTTTTGACAATTTTTTTATTGGAACATTTTATTAAGTTGATAACATCTATTTATTGATTGTATGTCAGTGTATTGGAAATTGATATGTTACAAGTTGTTACTTAGATTGAATTAAATTGTAAGTTGTATCCCGTATTCGAATTCTAATATTTATTTTTGAATATTTGAAATTACAAGCGAGCGACTTAGGATTGAAAAAACAAAATGAAGCTCATATAGTGACTTAAAATATAGATTTTTGTGGGCTTACATATACTGAAATGCCTAAATCGAGTTTGCACACGCATCGCGTGTGTGCCTGTTGCTAGTTATTATTAAGAGAAGAGGTGTCGTTTAGCCAAAATTAATTTTTTTTTTTACCTTTATAACCCTCAAATATTAAAATATCATGGATCACATTTTAAGATCAGGGACAAAAACGTAAAAAGCAAAATAAAACAATAAAAAAACATAAATAAAAGAAAATAATTATTTCAAACTCCCCACTCTCACAATTATAACTCTCCACTTTTTTTCTTAAAAAAAAAAAAAAAAATTATAACACCCCACTACTCTCACACCCTTCGGGTGTGTAGACATTTTCTAGTTTTTGATAAGGTTTGGTAATTATGGTTTTTAATATCCGTTTTCCTACTATTTCAGAGCCCCATGGACCTTATGGTTTTCGATAAGGTTTAGTAATTATGGTTTTTGATAAGCTCACTTATCCAACTATTTCATCCATTTTTCCATCTATTCCATTCATTTTCGTAATTTGTATTTTTGATAAGGTTTGGTAACTATGGTTTTTAAATAGATCTGTTTTCCTACTATTTCAGGCCCCATGAACCTTATGGTTTTCGATAAAGTTTAGTAATTATAGTTTTTGAAAAGCTCACTTATCCAACTATTTCATCCATTTTCCTAATTTGGATATTTGTTTTTTCTTTTATTAATTATGGTTTGAGTTTTTTTCCACTAACAATGTTTGGACACTTAATTAGGTGCCTTTTAGGATGATACTTGAACTTACAATCTTTTCCATGTGTGATTTGCGGAACCTTGTATGTGTCATAAGTTATGTAGTTTAGGTTTATAATCAATGTGTACTGGATTAGTATGTATCATACGTTTGCTCATTTACATATTGATCATAATCACTTGGTTATCTTTTTAAAAATTAAGCTACAGAACATATGATACATATTGATCACAAGTCTAAGATGAAAACTCCAAACATATGATACGTACTAATCCATTACATATTGACCATAACAAGTTTGCTCACCTAAAGGACAATTTTAAGGGACTGTGAGGGACAAATACATCTCAACCACATGTATTAAATATAAAAGCAGAAATTATAACAACTTAAAATTGTGCATTTATTTTCAGCTGTCAGATTCACATATCCCTCACAGTTCTTTAAAAGCTGTCCCTTAAGTGAGCAGACATTTTGATCCTAAACCTAAACTACAGAACATTTGATACATATTGATTATAAACACTTAAAACCCAAAACATATTTAATAGGTCACTTTAACGAGAAAGCTAATGTAAATAATATATTTAGTAACGACGCAATACTTGACACAGATTTGCTCACCTAAGGGACAGTTTTAAGGGACTGTGAGGGACAAATGCATCTAAACCACATGTATTAAATATAAAAGCAGAAATTATAATAACTTAAAATTGTGCATTTATTTTCAGCCGTCAGATTCACTTGTCCCTCATAGTCCCTTAAAAACTGTCTCTTAGGTGAGCAGGCCTTATACTTGACATACCATTTGAGGTAAAAAAAATTTTATAGGAATCAAAAAATATATTTTGTAATAGTTCGAGAACCATTTACAATTTTATCCAAAAAAAAAAAATATATCACGTAGGCGACTTTAACGGGAAAGTTAATGGAAATATTATATTTGGTAATGGCGCAATAGTTGAAGTACCATTTAGGGTAAAAAAAGATTTATAGGTATTAAAAAATATGTTTCGCAGACAATCAGAACTACCTTTTGTAGGTGCCAGATAGTATCTTGTCATACAATCAACTCAATTTGTTTTAAGTTTCCCATGCAAGCAAGTTATATAGCTAGACAATTCTAGACGTATGTTTTTTTTTTTTTTTAACAATTCTAGAAACAGTCAACCTGAAACACAGAAGATCGATACAGTTTGTAGGCACAAATCAAAGTTACCGATTATGAGTAGGCGAACGGCTCAATCTTAGTATATGTTTTCGCTTTCGTTTTTAGCTTTTCAGCTTAGCAAGGATGAAGATGACGTAGTTGGGAGGAAATGGAAATGGAGGTGTTGCGTTGCATTCGTAAACAACAGAAGTAGCTGACTGGCCTAGATATATTCACTGACATCATATATAGATTTTGGGTTTGGCCTGCTAGAATTTTTATGAGGTTGTACCCGATAGGTAAAATGCATAATATAGCATACGCAAGTGTATCATTAGAAAATTGGAAACCTACGTATATTATACAAAAGGGTGATGTCAATGCTTATATGATTAGAGAATGTAGCGTGCGATGTCTTGGTCTTGGTCTTTTTTTCTTATTTTCCTTGTTTTGAAATGAGATGTCTTAGTCTTACCCATCTCAATCCCATATTCCATTTACGCAATGGAAAAAACGTGACGCCCTTATCTTATTTGAATACATCTATGGTCACATATTAGATTCACTTTTGGTGACTAGAACAGGACCACGGGTCCACTACGATGGAGCTCCATATATTTTTCACCCAATCCGGAAAATCGCGAATGTCATAGCAAAATTTGAATTGGTGACTCGAAGCAATTATTGAGGTAAGCGTTACTATTAAAGATCTAAAACATTTTGAATTAGTTTAAGCGGTGAAATATTCAAGAAAATACACCGAAAAATAGATCTAAACATAAACTAATTTAAAATTTGAATTCCTTTCAAATTTCAATTTGAACTAAACAAAAAGAGATAGAATTATGTTACTTATACACGATGTTGTGTTGAAGAATGTGTATTACTATTAATCATCGCGGATCTGATGATTACAATTTAAGTGAATTCATGAGTCTATCTTTAAATAGCGTTCATGCAAATATTCTAATCCAAATCCTCTTGTGGATCTCGTTCCACCTAAATTTTCTTTTTGACAATATACATCCCCGACATTAAGAGCAAATTTAAGAAGAGTAACACAAGCAACCGTTTTTTGTTGAATTTCAAGAAAGTCACGAGCATATAAAAAAAACGCTTCACATAGTTTATATGTTTTTCAAAGGCTACCAAAATGTCGATATTTGGACAAAAAAATTCAAGGGATGTGTGACAATTACAATAATGGACTTCCTAGTTCCTAGTGTTGCTCCAAAAGGAACGATTATACATACGTACGCGCAACCACAAATTAGCAAAAGAAAAAAAACGGAAACTTAAAATCATTATAAAAAATACTAAAAATAAATAATTAGAAACTAATATTAAAGGCAGATAATGCGTTGCCTAAATTAGGCACCCTCTATCCTCTTTTCTTTTGTATAAATAATAAATCCACAGTCACACGGAGCTCCAGCTCATAAAACGGGTCCATACGTTTCTTTGTCCCTCCTATTCAACCCGAAACGGGAAAACCGAATCACCGAACCTGACGCAACCGCCACATGTCGCTTCGGCAGACAAAGCAAAGCCACAGAAAAATCAATTGGGGTTGGTTGTGACTCTCGGTGATGGAACCTCCTCTGGTTAAATAATATCTGAACCTAAGGTTCGGAATCCCCGAGGTCCCCCCCCCCCCAATTCACTGCCTCTGCTTTTCTATGTCATCAGTGTGGCATTGTTTTCCAGAGTGAGAGAGGAGGGAGGAGGGAGGAGGGCGTGGTGGGCTCGTTAGCTAGCCATCATGGCGGTGAAGAAGGCGTGCGAGTCCTTCTCGAAGAGCTTGATCGACGAGGTGCAGAGATGGGGGTGTATGAAGCAGACGGGGGTGAGTTTGAGGTACATGATGGAGTTTGGGTCGGAGCCGACGTTGAGGAATTTGTTGATTTCGGCCCAGTTTCTGCATAAGGAGTTGCCTATCAGGATTGCCAGGAGGGCTAATGAGCTCGAGACTCTGCCTTATGGCTTGTCCGAGAAACCTGCTGTCTTGAAGGTACCACCTCTCTTTTCTTTAATTTTGCTTCTGTCTTGTTTAGTTTAATTTATGTAGCTTTTGCTTGGAATGGAGGATTTTGGCTCCCCCTATATTATGCTCTGTTTTTCTTTAGTTTATTGCAATCTAATGATTTTTTTTTTTTTTTCGCTAGAATGTCTGTTTACCTTTGAAAAGGATGAATCTTTAGCTTTCGAAACTACTCATGTATTTGTTTATCTGAGGTCTCAGTATTGTGATTGTGCTGTGATATCTTAAACAATCAACTATGAGGGGAAAGTTCCTTTGAATGTACTTGTTTGAGATTCGGTACTTTGTAGGGAAGGTGGGGAATTTGGTATTGGGAGGTGATAAAATGGTAGGCTTAGCATCAATTTGCAAGGATATAAGGGATGTACTCACGTTTGTGTGATTTTATTTATTTATTCTAGGTACGAGACTGGTATTTGGATTCATTTCGCGACCTGAGATCCTTTCCTGACATCAAGGATGAAAATGATGAGAAGGATTTTACACAAATGATCAAGGCGATCAAGGTGAGACACAACAATGTCGTTCCCATGATGGCTTTAGGTGTTCAACAGTTGAAGAAAGGCGTAAATCCAAAGATTGTCTATGAGGATCTTGATGAGATTCACCAATTTTTGGACCGCTTCTACATGTCGAGAATTGGAATTCGCATGCTGATCGGTAAGTTTTCCTTCTGACTGTGATCTTTAAGTTGGTTTCCCTAGTTATTTCACTATTTTTTAACGGGTTCTAAAATCTAGTTAAACTCAGGCCAGCATGTTGAGTTGCACAATCCCAATCCCCCTCCTCATTGTGTGGGTTACATACATACAAAAATGTCTCCACTGGAGGTAGCACGAAATGCCAGTGAGGATGCTCGCTCGATTTGCTTTCATGAGTATGGCAGTGCACCTAACGTCAACATCTATGGGGATCCTGATTTTACCTTCCCGTAAGTATATTTTCTTACTTGGTTCAGACTGTTTCTAATCAGCATCATCCTTATCGCTCCCGTTTTTATCTAATTGATAGTATCATGAAACCTACTCCATGATATGACCACTTCTTCACTTATAAGTAACCGACCAGCTGCCAAAATAATATTCTGAAGACTCTAGAGTAATAAGTTGTGGTGGTTTTCTTAACAGATATGTTCCTACACACTTACATCTTATGGTCTTTGAGTTGGTTAAGAATTCTCTGCGTGCTGTCCAAGAGCGTTTTATGGACTCGGACAAAGTTGCACCTCCTATTAGAATTATAGTTGCTGATGGAATTGAAGATGTTACGATCAAGGTATTGTTATTGTGTAGTATTTCTTTATCTATTCAATTGTATGTTACTTGACCAAAATGCTTATCAATTTGTGTGGCTGAATCCATAGGTCTCAGATGAGGGCGGTGGCATACCAAGAAGTGGACTCCCCAAAATTTTCACATATCTTTATAGCACTGCAGCGAACCATGTGGATGAGCAGACAGATCTTGGGACTACTGATTCAGTTACAATGGCTGGATATGGGTATGGGCTTCCTATAAGCCGCTTGTATGCTAGGTATTTTGGAGGAGATCTGCAAATAATCTCTATGGAAGGATACGGTGAGTTGAGTAGTTTTCAATATGGTTGCATTCATATTATTCTACACTGAGTACTTCACAGTCAAAGCCTTGCCATCTTCTTTGCATCTTTTCCTCCCGAGTTTTGAGGGGTTCTTTTGACAATAAGAATAAAAACCGTTGGATAGACTATATTAATGGATTTTACTTGCCTCTTAATTATTCTTAGAATCACATGTCATTTTGTTTTGCTTCATCGACATGTTCCATCCTGTTGACTTGCTTAGCAATGGTTCAATCGAAGTCCTATTATTATTAGTTTGCAGCTTTCCACTTTGAATTCTGAAGGGAGATCTTTCAGTAAAAGGCAAAAGCTAATATAATTACAGAATTTACTTGTCTATGTCATTCATTGGTCATCTGTTTGTTTTTACTTGTCTCTTCTTTCAATTATAGATTTACGTGTCTTTGTCACTGATTCTTTATCTGTGAGGATTACTTGCCTCATGATCTCTCTTTCAAATCACTCGTCATATTTTTTTTTTTTACTTCATCCATTGAGAATTTTTCTTACATTTATATATTTGTGTCCTCTATCATACAGGGACTGATGCATACCTCCATTTGTCTCGGTTGGGAGATTCACAGGAGCCTTTGCCATGATGAGCCGCCTATGATTCCATTCTATGTGGAAGATACAGTTGAATTGTCAAATTAATTATTCATGGGATATTTATATGCAGAATGACGTACGTTGTATTATAGAGGATAAGTAGCTGTCGATTTTTCTTTATGCTAATATAAGTTGGCAGTTTTCTTGTGTATAGTCTGTCTACCTCACAAGGTGCATGAGGATTAATCAATACAGCAAGTCATGTGGCAGTCCTAGACGAGACTGTTCTAATACTGAATGTTGTTTTACTGGCCTAGCTATCTAACGGTCTAAGCATCGTAACCCCAATGTTATATGTGTGTATAGCATATGTAACTCGGCATAGTTGATGTTATGGTATCAAGTGCTTTACTCATGTAAGCAACATAAAAGGAGTAGGAGTGTTGGAGGATTTCAATTTCCTCAATCTTTTCCTTGGGAATCTCGACTTGAATAGTAATTCTATTCATTTCAAATGCGTATTTTGAATTTGCTAGAGATTTGATGTATATTGTTGAGTTTGAATTTGAAAAAATGGAATTTGCTGCAGACCGGAATAGGAAACTTATTCTGATTTATGCTTGAAGGTGAAAAAATGGAATTTGCTGCAGACTGGAATAGGAATCTTATTCTGAGTTATGCTTGAAGGTGAAAAAATGGAATTAGCAAGACATTTATTTTCATTTTTTTTTTGAATTTGTTACAGATTTGATAAATTACTATTTCATACAAAGTTGATAAGAAACAAGATCTGTCTATGAATGTTAAATGCCATTTTCATCACCCAACTGAAAAACTCGAACAAAATCACACATTTGTCTTTATTTTTAGTAACATCAAATCATACAAATGCCATCAATGCTACGCGTAGTTCTAATTACATAACATGTGACTAGTGCTTTGAAAAGAAAATTTTCATATCTTTTAATATCTTCCAATATCTCAATTTTAGTTGGTGACAAAACAATATTGTAGTTCACTACTTCTCTAACAAGTGTTTCGGAAGCAGTACTTCATCATATATAGTTTGGTATTATTTTCATCCAAAACATATGCCAAGTTTGTCACCTCATTCTTACCTATGATCCCATACAAATGTGATGAGAACACCAAATAAGTCTGTAAAAATAGAAAAGGAAAGAAAATGTTTTAATGAGAAAAGATCATATTCAGTTAGGAATAACTATACTGTGAACCGATCTGAATTGATCACGAAACTCATGCAGCTAAAGTAATGGCAACAGTACGACTAAGAAGGCTTAGCATGATAGGTTCTGTTGTATTAGGCATTGTTGCGTAAGACATTATTCTGGTATATTTCCTTTAACAATGTACTGTTTTGAAACATGCACGCCCTACTAAGAAACTACCTTGGTTACTTGCCAACTTGGTCAGAGTCAAGGATGAACATGGTAGAAAAATTCACCAAAGAACTCCGCAGATTCTGTGACAGAGGTTCAGAATCAATCAGAGTGATTTTTCAGTTCTAAATTAAGGGGAAAATGTGATATATATTCCAAGCTCAATAGTTTTGAAGAGCTCTAGTTGTCTCAAAATGTGCATGCCAAAATCAAATTAAGGGTTAACGATGCCAATGGCGCCGATCAAGACAAGTGAATGAATAATTAATCTTGTAAGTGAAGGAGAACAAGCAAAATAACATGGAAGAAAATAAATTTTCATGTCATATTCACAAGAAAAATTCCCATCTACTATTTGTTTTATCAAGAGCACTAAGCCTTTGACATTGAAATAACACCGATAAATTTATAGCACTTCCTCCTACTATAAACAAAATAATAGAACTAAAGTGACCTTATTATAGGTCATTGACTTGTTTCAAAATCTGGTAAAATTGAGATAAATTAGAGCTTTCTTTGCTTGGCACGTTTATAGGATGTCTTCCCTTGTTTCAAACAATTCTTTCCTATTTTCATCAACAACACATCAACCTACGACGCTACAAAGTTCCAATTACACATATTATGGGTGGCGCTTTCAACAGAAAAATTGCACATCTTCTAGCGAGCTCTTTGGCCAAGGGGATGACATGCCATTATATCCTCGGGTTCGGCCACGATATTTCCCTTTCCAGCGCGATTGAAATGGACGGACACAGTGGCGCTGAACCTTTTTCTCAGTGAAGGAAAAGGTAATCCGATGGAACGAAGTTAGCCTTGAAACTTATGTTTTCATCGGCCATCAGTCTCTTCCAGTACCTCAGTTCCACTTAATCACATACTGATATTGAAGATTTTGCAGTCATCATAAAAATAACAAATGTTTTGGAAGCAGCTTTTCACAGGATATAATACTATTTTCATTCAACAATTATACCAAGTTTGTCATCTCATCCACAAACAAATGTGATGACTGATGAAAACACCAAATAAGACTGTGTAAGAAAATTTCCTAGCAATGAATCGTGAATTGATATGAAAGTGATCAAAACTCACGCAACTAAAACAAAAAAAACGGCAACAATATGACCACATGGCATACCATGATGGGGTAAGGCGGATTTGGCCTAGGCTAATGGCCTTCAACGCAAATGAGTCCCACAAGTATCTATACATAATAAAGAACACATTTTGGCCGACGACTAGGGTTGTCATGTCAAGATATTAGACATGTCAAAATATGTAAATTCAATTCCAACCAATTAATTCCGAATCCAAAACAATCTGTTTATAAAATAGGTTACCCGACCCGACTCACTTTCTCTGACTGTAACAGGATTTCTCCCTCTCTCCAGCCCGAAATTTCCTCCATAGAACTGTGTAAAAGGTTGAAAATGGCAAATGAACCACACATGATCATTATAACTTAAAAGCTTCCCATACAATGTTTGAACTACAGGTTCCACATTGGTACAATTTAACATCAACAATGTGTCAATAAATTTTCAAAATCTGGTAAAATTGAGATACATTAGTGCCTTCTTTGCTTTGCACGCTTATAGGACGTCTTCCCTTTATTCTTCCATTTTTCATTATCAGCCGGTCGATTCTTCTCTTCAATCTCACGAACCTTCCGCTTCCTGAAAGGTGGATTCATAAAATAGACAGCATCATTAAAAAACAGTGACATGTGGAATAAACAAAAGCCGGACATCAAATTATTCTGTCAGAGATATATGATGGTAATAAGCTGGGTATCACATTAGTTCTCCCAAGTTCCTCAATTAGTCAGATTACTACATGAATAAAACTCATGGAAGCATTAGCAACCATTTTTCACTTGTTTTCTTCAGTAATTATATTTAGTTAATTATACCTTATAACGGATCAAAAGGAGCATGTCTTTAGAACTTTGATACTTATCCTTATATATCAAAGTGATATAAACTTCAGCATCTAAAAGATCTTATGAAACCTTGTTGAGAATTTCCAGCAGATAAATTACATAAATTATGTCAAAGAGACAACTCATCAATGAACATATTTATTCATTTCGTTTTTTTAGTACTAAAATACAACTTCTATGCTTGAAAATGTAAAAAAAGAGAGGATACCATCAAATTTAAGGGGTATAAGCTTTAAGGAGCAAATTTTGGGAACAAATAAAATTATCGTCATATGTATTGCTATCTCACCTGTAGGTTGCAAGGGCAGGATCAGAAAGCAACTCCTCTGCAACGGTTGCCTTCCTTTCCTTCTTTGTTAGTCTACCTGAGAAGAATTCTGATGAGGACTCTACCACTGTTCCCACCTGATGAATACGAAGGATTCATGTGTTATAACATTATTAAGGAAATTAATTTACCTTCAATACAAAAGAAATTAATTAGACAAATTCACTAATACATTCCTGAAACTGGCTAATTGCAATGTTATTATTGCTTCTAACCTGGAAATACTTGGAAGTTTGCGAATCCCCCTTCTTGTAGTGTCTCTTTGGATCCATGACACTCCTTAACTACAACAAATAGCCAATCAAAATGTCAAGACTAAACTTCATTTCAACAGCAATTGAAGCATAAAGTGGACAAGGTAAACTGGAATATTCTTGCAAACAGAAGTCAACAAAGGAACCACTTATCTCAACAAGCGTATAAAGGTGCACATCATCAGTAAGTTCAAAGAGATCAATTGTGTGATGAATTTGAACACTGGAGTCATAGAAAGGTGCAAGTTCAAAGAGATATCAATAGTGGGATGAATTTGAACACTGGATTCATGGAAAAATGCAAAAGTGAATATCGGAGTTTATTAGGCCAACAAACTGCCCCCTTGTTTAATGTTGCTGAAAGCCATCTGATGCTAGAAAAGCCATAGGTAAGAAAAAGGCCACTTACTATAGAATGTGTTAACATTCGAGAAGGTTCATTTTGGTTAAAGCCAAAATTTGGTTAAATCCAATGGACAAGGAGTGACACTAAAAGCAAGACCATCTTTGTAACATCAAATGCAAACTTCAACGTGAGAGGGGATTTTATTTGATCTACTGAAATACCTCAGAAGACATGTATCTATAATTACAAGTAGTCAGCTGATGAAGTGTAATGGTCCGATAATAAGAAAACACATAACAATGCAAGCGCAAAGGCGGCAAAGCCAAGTAACAACGGATGTGCACAATTCCAACTTAAAGTGTAAAGGAAACTAACAAACGAAAACAAAACAGCAGCTATACTACCGTACCTTGAGTAATTGGAGATCTTTCTGCAACTCTGGGGTCATGGTTGGTGCAGGCATGTCAAACCTGAATAATATATAGGTTATCAGAATACACAGGCAAACATAACAACTACAATCACTGTGCATTCCCTAATGGTTTCTAAGATAATACAAGACCCAAATCACACAAAGGGCTGACATACCAATTCGAGCCAGTGGTGTCTTTGAGTTGCTTCCTCTGCAACTTGTTCAGCGTTTTGGGGTTATTGGGTGGCACAAAGAGGCCATCCACAAGCTGGGTGGCCGGTTTCCAAAGATGATTGGTTTCTTGAGGTTTTGCATCAACTCCAAGTCTAGGTTTGGTTGCCGATGAAAAATTCGGAATCTTTGGCTCCCATGAGAGACCAACTACTGCTTTGATATCCGCCATTCTAAAAACACAATGCAAATATGGATAAGAAAGTGTTTAAATTTACCAATTATAACCGAAACTATTAACAAGTAATCAACTTTCGAAGTCCATTTCATCCAACACTAGAAGCACAGAATAACTAGCAGAATTTGCATTGGGAGAAGAATAACTAGAATCCGAAAACTTATAAGATGATTTCCGGAGGTTATTGTGATAGTAATGGATTCAAATTACTACAAAGAAGAATCTTACTGAATCAGTGAGCGGAGAAGAGGCCAACGACGCCGCTTCCCGAAAGGTGGTCGGTAACTGAGAGAGAGAGCGGAGGCGGCGGAGCTGAGAGAAATCGTTAATTCTCGAGAGGCGGAGGAAGTTAACGTTGAAGAGGAAGCATCAGGTTTAGGTAAAAGGGGTGATCGAGGGTATCTTGGGGTTTTCGTCAAGAACAGCTGAATTTTATTTTTTTTGGTAGGGAAAGGTTTGTGGCAGTGTCACATGTGACATTAGTCACCCCTGTTATTGTTTTTCATTGAAATGAGTCGATTTTTTGGATGAGAATTGTGTCACGTGATATATCTGATTTATTAATTAAATTTGAGTAAGATGATGATTGAATGGTTATTTAGAGTTTTTTTTTTTTTTTTAACTAATTTAGATATAAAGTACTATTTTTTTGTATTTTAGAATTTAATTAGTGTGATGAACATCACGTGATATGACATTATCACCACTCTATCAATACTAAGTCTTGTGTTTTACCATGTTATAACTTATAACACCATATAGAGATGCCTAATGTCTATTTCGTCATGCTATATATGCCTTCTTTAGTTATTGTTGCCATGATTTAGTTGCACTTGTGTCTACATAACATCCGCATTGATTCATTGGCAATCGCAGTCTCAAAGAGGCATTTTCATTCCAACTGGATGTGATTTTTCTCATCGAAAACTTTCTTCTTTTAACATCTTTTTTTTCGGTTGTCATCAGCTTTATATGAGGACTATGTACGGGTAAAGATGAGATAAGTTGATAACTATGGGAAATCTTCAATATCTATTTGTAACCAAACGGAACTACGATATTGGAAGAAACTGAAAAAAAAAAAAAAAAAAAAAAAAAGAATTGTCTGACATTGTTTAGAAAATTGGTTATCTAAATGTTTAATTGAATGTATTCTAAAAAAAAAAAATGTTTAATTGAATGATTTGGAAGGGTAAATTGAGTTAGAGTGCAGCAACTCGGGTCTGTTGTTGGAAAATCAAATGGGATGAAGACTATTTATAGGAGGATATCATATCAACCGTACAAAAAAGACTATTTATCGTTGTCCGGCTCTAGCCGCCCTGATCCGTGGTGTGGCTGCCGGATAGGTGGTGTTTTGTTTTCAGGCTCGTCTGTGGCTTGTTGGTTTTGCAAGAGTTGGTCAGCTTTGTCGATCTTGCTGGTGGTGAAGGCGGTTGCGGCACAGGTTTCTAGAGCGTCGGTGGTTCCTCGATGAAGGCGGTATCTTGTAGCGCGGCTTGGTGCGCTGGCGACTCAATCCCAATTGGGTTTGAGTTGATGTGTACTTAGTGGTGCTTTGGTGGTGGTGTCAAAGGGGATGATGGCGGCTCTGTAATGGCGACGAAGGTGGTTGAGCCGATGTCTGGTCGTGTTGCTAGTGGTGGGTTGGATTTGGCCAGGTCAGCTTTGCTGGATCTGCCTTGGGCTGGTTTTCTCCTTTGGACTATGTTAGGCAGTTTTGTTTTGTCAGTCTTTCTAACTAGTCCCACTATCTTCGGTGAGGTATATGGGCTTGACCTGGTCTATACACTCTTCTTTGGTTAGTGGTGTCCTAGTATGTCTAGTTTGTCTAGTTTAGCCTACCTGAAGATCTTCTGTCAGTCTTCTTAGAAGTAATATTTATCTTTTGTACCACAACTGCGTGCTCGGCGAGAGGTGAATGGTAGCCTATATGTCCCTTTGAAGGCGAAAATGTCTTTTGTTGGTTTTAGACTTTGTGCGTTATTGTTCATGAAGTAGTGTGTGTATTACTTTAGGCGTACGCCTATGTCTACTTTGGTGTATGTACTATTTCAACGGTTGCGGTTGATTCATTTAATAGAATGAATCATTCTACCTGTCAAAGAAAAAAAGCTTCGTTAGAAACTTTTATTGAATGAGATCAATATAACAAAACATAGAATGTAGTGGCATTCATGCTCTGTACAGTTTGAACCTGTAGTCAGGAACCTTATATTTAATGAGATCAATAATCAAAGCATTCCAAATTTCCAATAATATAAAACAAAAAAATGCAGTAGACAACTCATATATGTAATCTTAAATAACACTGATTTTCATCAACTTTGTTAAACGTGGATTAAGAGAGGGGTTCTCATTCTCTTAGTCCTCAATTGTTTAGTACACGAACAAGTCCAGCAAATAAATCTTGTTTTGAGGCTTTTCACATTGAACATCCTGCTTTCATTTCAGATATTCTGATCTTACTATTTCAATTCTACAGATGATTTTGAGACTTTTCACATTGAACAAACAAAAGGAAAAAGGGTTACACAGAGCACCATTAATATCTGATTTACGCTAAACTCCACAGTGAAAATTCTCCATCGTTTCCCCTGACTAATTCACTTGGGACGTATTGAGAACAGAAATGTTACTAATATTCTTACTTTCTTAGGTAAGTTCAACTTGACTTCTTCATTTACTTATCAAATGTTTCTGGGTAAGTTCTATTTAACTTCTTCGTTTACAGAATTTATCAAATGTTTATGGATAAATCTTTGATTTTGTTTGAAGCCACTTTGGTTCCCTCCTGCGAGACGTGGTTCAATATAGTTGTGGGTGTTTCTCCAACGTGTATCGGCCTCCATGGAAGTTTCAGACAACATACAAAATACGAACATGGCCGAAGATGTTCCAGAAGTTGAACTGAACTTTTGTGAAACGTTCTCCCAAGTAATAACCAAGACACAGGCAGGAATACAAAACTGCAATAACAAGAGAGAACAATGATAGCTAGTGAGAATCTGAACTCAATAGCCAGGAACTCAGGATTGATATTCTTTTCCTCTTCTCCTCTTTTCATTTCCACATATACATGTCTTCGCAAAGCCACACCATTATGAATGAAAAACAGTTGAGTTAGTGAACAATGATGCATCTATAACCTGCTTAACATTACATGTAAAGACGCCTTTCTCACGTCGTAAAGTACTTCAAACCTAATATATTCGAATATAATTACAGAACTAAGGCAGGTGCCTAACCACCATTACTGTTGGGTTAGTGAGGTCTACTATAATCTAACTAATAACTCGTGTCATTATCATAATAGTTCAAATCACCATTATCATCATCATTATCACAATCATCATCTGTGGCAATACATGCATCAACAGGATCGACATCTGGATCAGCAAAGTTTAACAGCTCAACTGATCCGTTTCTAGACTCTGCAATTGGGGTTCCACCTTCATAGTCAATCATGTCGTTCTCATATGCATCAACCTGTTCCATTTCACTATATAGAACTTCCTACAAAGGAAGACAAAGGAATTGATTCAGAAAATATTAAGGATTCCTTAGCTACCATGTCTTCACAAAAATCCAACTCAAATTGAGTTATTATATCACTCTGCGGGATAAGTCAAATAGAAGCATGGAGTACCTCATTTTCTGGAAAGTTGGTTCTCCCTGTGTCTACAATCCAATCTTTTAGTAAATGCTCTAGCAGAGGATTGTCGAGGGAGATTGAACTGTTTCCCCTTCTTACTTGTAGTTCTCTAAGACGCAAATTGTAGTGAACGTACATGAGGTCATTCGATCTGTTTTGAGATAAGTGACTACTTCTTAGATTGTACATTTGATCAAATATACTCCAGTTATGCTCACATCCAATGGATGAGCATGTCTGACTTAATATACGCACAGCTATCCGCTGCAGCTCTAAGCAACATATCCCATGTTGTTGCCACCATGCAGCTAATACAACATAAAAGAAAAGGTATCACCAAAAGGAATAATGATTGAGATAAATAGGCATGCATCTACATCTGGAATTCTCAAATGAGTACGTGGCAATATAATGTATTACCGGGATCAAGTTCTGTTCTTGTACTAATTGCCAACTCAGTTCCAAAATCAGCTTTTGCAGAACTATAATCAGCAATCTGGATGTTGTGTCACAGAATGAGTGAATATAATAACAGAACAACTTATGATACACAAAAATTCAGAATGAAAAAATTATTACCTGTGCACAAGCAGAAATCCTTCTTGCACTGTCTGGCTCCAGACGAGCAATGCATTCAGTAAGTCCACGAATATTATGCTACACAATTAAAATGTGGGTTAGGAAAGAAATCAGCACGACGGTGAAATTGACAAACAGTCGGTGTTTCTCCTACCGCCATAAAATCAGGTCGATATCTGTAAGATGGATTTAAGAAGTAAGCTGCCACAAATACAGGGTGGTTTAACGAGTCCCAATGATTTTGGATGGCATCCCAAATTGGTTCGCAATTAGGCTCATGTTCACCATAAATGGATTTGATTGCAAGACTTGCAGTGGACATATCATTGTAGATAGACGACACTGACAAGCAGTCACCACTCTCAACCTTTTGAAGAACTTGCATCATTGGGTCCACAGAATTCCTAACGACCTGTAAATTCTTCCAAAATCCTGCATCTGATACAATATTTGCCACCTCTTTCCCCTCACGTGCTCTGGAACACTGAGATGAAATCCATTTGTTTGATCGAAACATTTTTCTAAGACCAATCCTATGGTCCACCAAGCTTTGTAAGGTAGCAAAGCTAGAGGCAAACTGGGTAATAGAAGGCCTCAAAAGTTCCTTCCCCTGAGTAAAGCCATTCTTCATAAAATTTAACAACCAAATTTGGCTGTAGATGAGCTTTGTAATCTTCTGGCTCTTCTTAATGCACTCTGCTACACTAGGTATGTCTGATAAATGTTTAAGAATTTGATCAATACAATTGGTGGCACATGGAGTCCAGAACAAATTCTTTCTCTTCTCCTCAAGCATCTTCCCAGCAGCTTTATAACTAGGAGTATTTGGAGTGATTACCTGCAGAAGAGGGATTAGAAGCAAGCAAAGTTAATAGCTAGAGATTACAACTTGGGATGGGGAATTAGGTGAGAAAAATATTGAAACTAAATACCTGAACTACATTTTCCTCTCCCATCTCTTCAACCACTTTGTCGAGCAGCTCAAACAATTCTGAAGCATCTTTAACTATTTCAGTGGCATCAACTGAAGAAACAAAGTATACACCATTTGGGCCAGAAGCTAAAAAATTGATCAGTGTTCTACCCTCTGCGTCTAGCCAACTGTCTGCCATTATAGAACAACCAGTGATTGCCCAGGATGCCTTATACTCAGCAAGGTAGTTTTTGATGGTTGCAATTTCTTCCTGCAGACACCGACCTGATATTAATTGGCTTGTAGGTGCTACCACACCTGGCCCATATTGGCCAACCAATTCAAGCATCTTATGGAAGTATCTGGAGTTTGCCGCTTGTAGAGGAACTCCTGCATGGTAAAAGAATTTGCAAATTCCAGAAGTAACTTCCTTGCGGGATATTCTGTTTGCAATTGTTCTGACCTTTGCTTGTCTATATTGCGGTGACAAATTCTTAGGTGCAGTCAAGAAAAGGGAATCTAGCCTTGATCGTTTGTATAATGGCTCAGAACCAGTACAGGGAGGTCCGTTGAAAGTCTTTCTAAAATTTTGGCCCAATCGTCTATCGCCATCCATTAATCTTTCTGTGCTTATGTGATGCAGAGCAGAGTCCACTTGGTCATCCTCTTGGTCTTCATTATCTGACTGCATATCAATAGGTGAGAAATCCTTTCCATCAGGCTGTCTCTGTCTCCTCCCAGTACGATGCCATTTCATATTCTCCTTCATTCTAAGATAAACTTCCTCGGGTGCATGTTTACAAGGTGCTACTTCTCCAGGAATTCTAGCTAAATGTTGTTTAAACCGGTTAATACCACCACTAACTATTTTTTCGCAATAATTGCATTTCACCTTTTTCTTTTTCTCATCCTGAGCCAGACCATGGTCCCACCCAGGGTCAACATATCCTAATGACCTTAGAGGAGCCAACGACACAACTACATTTCTGTCACGCATCAACTGTTTTCCCTTGCTTCTATAACCAACATCGACCTCCTCTTCATCATTCTTAGGATGGATATTCAAATATGCTTGCCCGACATCTTCAGATTGCCTAGGTCTTTTATTAGAACGACATCCTTCCATATTTGCTTTCATACTCATGTATACATCCTCTGGAGCCTTATCACAATATGTCACTTCTCCAGAAAGTCGGGCTAAATGCTGCTTCAATCTGTATATTCCACCACTAACTATTTTTCCACAGTAATTGCATTTAACCTTTTTCTTCCTCTCATCCTGAGCAACGCCATGGTCCCATCCTGGGTCAACAAGTCCAGAGGAGCGCATTGGGACTTCAGTTTCAATATTTAAGAACTTACGCCAAAAACTACCATATCTGATCACCACTAACAGAAGTCGATATCTCTATCTTACAACATTGCATGGTCCAACTGACACCAGCAAAGTGGATGTCGGTGTTTACCACAGCAATTGGGAAGTAGGAATCTGCACAAGACGTATGTGGAAATAAGGTTATGCATGCGGTCATTAGGTTAAGAGCACCATAATGTACATCAAGCACAATGAGAAATACACAAGAAATCCTGTCCAGACAAGGATAAAACCATTCAAGCTGTAAATTCAGATTTAATAGCTCTCCCAACTCTGGAAAGGACCTTGCTATATCAACACAAACATCTGAAAAAGATCTTGCTAATGCAACACGCCGTAACCACTAATATATCCCGGATTAACTCAGTCCATAACCAATGTGGGACTGAACACAATCCACTCATAAACAGAATGGGGTATCACAATTTAACACTAGTTGTTGGTACCAACATGCCAATCCAACTTTTGCCCAAAAACAATGTCATTAACTGTTCAAAATGAAAACTTCACAAGAAAATGCAACTCCTTTTGAGCTGGTTTACTTTTTTTCAAAAACTTAAATCAAGCACTCCAAAAAACAATGTTGCTGAAAAAGTAAACAAACCCCAAAAATTGAACCAACTTATAAAGGTAAAAAGAAGCAATCTTTGCATGTAGGTAGCTAGCTCAGATCATATTAAACCCAATTGCACTCAATTTTTGCCTGAAAGAACAAATCTTTCGTTTCCTAACACCCAAATTCAAGACTGAAAATTTCAAACAGGATAATATAACATGCAATTGATCAGATTTTGCATACCTGAGGCAGAAAAAAAAAACCGAATTTCGAAGTATTTGGGAGTTCTTGGCTGTGAATTTGAAATTGGGGGCATTCGACTGTGTCCGGAAATGGAAAAATTTGAAGGAAAGTTAGGGTTTTTATTGGTGGGAAAAATTGAAATTAGGGGGAAAAGGAAGAAGCGAAGAACGAGCTGGGATCGTTCGGAATCGTGAGTGGAATGGGTTTCGACTCGACTGCTCAACCCGTCCGATTTTAGGGCTTCTCTTATTTTTGGTGGATTTTCATTGGCCAAATGAAAGCATTATAAATTTCAATTTTTTAATTTTACCACTTGTTATTGGTTGAGGAAAAATGTAAAACCTGAGATTATTCTTTTAAGTTTTTATTTTCTTTTTATTTATTTCAGACAGAAAATATTTGTGAGTTTGACTCAGTGAGTCAATTGCTCACTCAGTTTTAAACAGCTGTCCCCTTTTTATATTTTATTATTATTTGTTTTTTTTTTTGGGGTAGGCTTCTGCTGCTTTACCTCTAAGAAAATGTCCCAAAAGTTGTACCAAAAGAAAATGTCCCAAATATTTTTAACTCAATCCAACGAGGCTTTCAATAAGCATCCAGTTCTATAGGTTAAGAAATGAAATAGGTGAAGCATGGCGGGGTTGTAAATGTAACGCATAGGTTGAGGATATTTATTAAACACTTGGAGGGCATAAAATTTGATGTTACTTGAAGGCATCAACAAGACAACAAGTTATATATATATATATATATATCCTCTACAAGAGCACCAATTCCTGTCTAGCAGCTGTAAATGAAATTCACGAGTTTAGCATGCTGCAGCTTCAGCTCAGTCTACTTTAACAATAACAGGGACAATGCCTCTATCCATATTGCAAATTGGAGGCCTTCTTTTGAGGGCTAATAGTTTTGTAGTGAGAGGACTAGGAGAGATCGATTCCATTTTGCTAGAACCGTAAGCCGCCATGAGCACATCGTTTGCATTTCTGTTTACCGCTCTACGACTCGAGTTGCATTGCTTGTAGGGGCATGGATGCTAGTCTCTAGCTAGGAGCTCCAGGCTTTCATAGGTGATCAAGCTTTTACCTTTTTTTGGAGGATTAATAATAAAGCATTTTATTCCTTATTTGAGAAATCAAAACCCAGTCTGATTCATTCCCCACCTCTATCACACTATCCATCAAGTTTCTTGGCCAACTTGTTATTTGGTTTTTGACTTGTTTTCATCAGATTTGTATGAAAATCATGCATAGCTGGGATATGAAATCTCAAGTTATATATGTTTAATTACCATTTGTTGCATACTTGTTAACGAATAAGGAGTGTTTGATAACTGCGACATCTTCAATATCACCAAGTAAATTAAAATATTGGAAGAAACTAAATAAATGCGTGTTGTTTTTTATTTGGTAAGCCCTAATTCGTCCTTGCTAAGTGCAAAGGTTTTACTTGTCAGAGGTTTCCAATTTTGGTGAGATGCTATTTGGAAAAGGAGTGAGGTTCTAACCAGAGATGACGGGATTACTTGAGTCATGTTCAAGGTGTCTGTGGAGATTGGTGACGAATTGGTTAAGATTGCAAGTGGTATACAGGTGAAGCTTTGCAAATTGGTTGAGTTGGACGTCAACTCTGTCGCCACCGAGTTGTCAATCGAAATCTTTCCTAGCCACGATATAACAACCAACAATGAGTAGGATGAGTAGGGATATGGTTCGCATCAGGTCGGGTTGGGAGTTTATATACTTGTTGTTGTCAATTGTAATGGAAAAAACGAAAAGGAAGTTCATATAGATTGAGTGGTCTAGTTGTGGGTCAGTTTATAGGTTAGATAGTCGGCTCAATACGAAAGACCCAAAAAAAAATTATAAAAAAAAAAAAAATTATAAAAAAAAAAAAATGATGTAAAAACAAAAACACAAATATTCAATAAACAAACCAGTGTTACAACATATATATTTAAGCAGGGGTCAATGCCCCTTGATTACTAGCCAAATCCTCTGGTCCAATTTCAATCGTTGGAGGAACACCAACCAGGTGAGTAGTCATCCCTCAAATCTGCCTCAACTCGTAAACCAGCTTCACCGAAAGTATCAACAAGTTTTGAGCTGGAAATATGGTTTATGTATCAACATCCTTGCAAAGCACTGGAATCATAATGGCAAATCGGTTGTCCTAATCCACCTTGAGTGAGTAATAAGGACACACAGCAGTCTCACTCATTGGATTGATTGCAATAATTTAGATTTTAGACTCTGTGACCGAAGCAACCTAATAAGGATAGAGTCCATGAAAAAAGAGGGTATTATGAAACGAATGACATACACCAACAGTAATTAAACTAGTGGAAATTATGAATTTCAACAAATGATCATTAAGATCCGATTTTGATAAAATCAAAGCATATCCAACTCACTCCCCGTACTAGAATTCTAGTTCTTAGAGTACTTACACAATAGGTATATTCTTTAACATGTACAAGACATGCAGTTTTCAAATAATTCAGAGCATGTACAAGATGCAAAATTGCAACTTGAACTTCCATCATGGAAAACCTAAGCAAGCAAAACCATATAACCCAGAAACCAGAAAAAAATAAGGTCAGCCCAGCTCATTATATTGCTCTGAGCAACATGCCATTTTGTCCAAAACACCCAACAAATTAATGCGACAGGTGATGAAAGCCTAGTCTCCAAATTCTATCATTTGAGGTCAAAAGCTAAGAACTTGGACAGCAAACACAGAAATCTATGCTTTTAATGGCCACACAAAGATAATGTTCAACTTTTTCATGATTATCAAAGGGATAGGGGGATTCACTTTAGGACAGTCCATATTTACTTTTTTAGTGCAACCTGGCTCCTTATTAAAAGTTTAGATTAGTCATGTCCATAATACAAAGTACAAACTAGTGGCTCAAAGATTACCTGTTGTGCCCTGTACAGAAACTTCAGGCCTTGAAGCAGGAGAGGTTCTTGACTTGATTATCTATCTGAAAATTGAATGGATTCAAGCTCCAATGTAATTCTCTCCCCGTAAACTTTAGCCAAGTTCATGTAAGCCTCTTTTATCTGCACAATATTGGGAATAACTTCATTCCACCTCAATCATAATGTAAGATAAGAGTCACTAAACAAACTGAGTGACAGAGTCTTGTAAACTCTGATAGCAGCTAAAAATGTGGTTTAGGACGGCAGTAGATAAGACTAAATAGGGATAGAGGATAGCATGACAAGGGTGAGAAGCAATCCCTTAAAAAACGCTATACAAAAGCCACCTAAAAGCGTGGCAAAAAATTGGATGGAACTTCCTGCATGCAATTCAATCATACTGCAATTGCAATAGTATCACCTGACATCCTCCCAACAATTTCCCCAGAGTTGATGTCTTGATAAAAAAGGGAAGGTGGCTTGGAATTCATGAGGCGGCTCAAAGAAAGTCTTGATTACACTTGACAAAAAACAACCATAAACCGGGAAGATTACCCCATTGACTGCTGCAACTATAGTACCGAGGTTGTTCTAGTAAGTCAGGCGGCGAAGAGAGACGTCTGGAGGCGCTTTCGATAGAGTGGAAGCACGAATATCAAGTTTCCCAGGTGTTGTTTCAAGGATACCGATTGACCATATATATGAGATTGAGAATGAGTGACAACTACTACTTGTTGTTGGAGATGAGATGATTCCTCAACATTTAGAGCAGTAATTAAAGTTATAAGCTAGCTGACTATACGCTCCATATCAGGATCCTTAATTAGCTCAAAATGTTGCCCTGCTTAGTTGAAGGGCACAACCTCTCATTACGATAAGCCACTCGGGTTGGGAATTTGATCGAACACTTGGAGGGCATAACCACATCGCTGTTTCTGGAGACGACACAGGTCTGATGACATGGGCCATGGTATAGTCGTCGGCAGCAAGGATGAACCAGGTGTTTTAGGCGTGCAAGTGTTTGAGCTCGGCCGTGGTTTTTTGGTCTGAGCTCGGCCATGGTGGATTTGAATTTGTGGGTCTTGGGCGAAAGCTTAGAGGAGACGAGGTTTTGAGGTGAAAGGAGGAAGCGACGTCGTTTTTTGGGTCTGACCTTATAGATTTGGCGGGCTAAACAAATAGCAATATCATATTCAAAAAAATAAAAGTTTTATGCTTAGAGTCAAAAGTCAAGAAAACTTTTATCTCACGATAAATACTGATGTAGGACGAGAATGGACCCGATTTAGCCAGAAAACGAACAATTCTTGGGTTCACCCCCTGTGTGAACCTGCAGGTTCACCTCTCTCCCAACCTACCAATCAGAAATAGCCACATATCTTTTGAGTGAAAAAAAATAAAACTCTAACTTAACTATTAATAAAAGAAATAATAAAAAATAAAAAATGAGTTCTAACTCAATTAGGAACGACGTTAGTTAACGCCGTTCCCAAATCCATATGGTTTTTTTTTGCGAGGACGAAGAACAGAGAAAGTCTTGAAACTGAGACGTCGCTAGGTCAATCCATACTGATTGAGCTCCACCTATGGATACCATCTCTGACGAACAGACGCTTGGACAGGAGGTAATATTAATATCAGCATATGGTTTTGATCAATTTATATGGTTCGATGAATTCATGATTGAGTTTTGATATTTGCTTATATCAACATATGGTTTCGATTAATTCATCTTTTTTTTTTTTTTTTTTGATATGTTTGGTCAATTGAATATGGTTTTGTTGATTATACATATATAGCTATATGATCGAAACCATTGAGTATAGAACGTAGTGGCAGAACAGTGCTATAGCTTAGCTCTTTGATTACGCTTATATAGTAAGAAGCTTGCCCGAACTGCTGTCTTCTTCTCTAAAGAGATAGTTAATTCAAGTCTCTGTTGCAGTAACTTTTTGTTCCTGGTCAATTGGAATATAGCTTGATCAATTCTTCTTCTTCGGTAATAGTTGATATCGTGGTCAAAATTTAAGGTTGTTGTAGGAAACAAATAAAATTTAGAATTAATATGCATTAATATTGCAGGTTACAAAGAATACAGAATGTATAAGTAATGAGTTATTAAGTGGTAGTGAAGTTGCTTTTCCAGATGAGAATGAATTCAGTTTGCAATGTAATGATGAGTTCAGTTTGCTGGGTGAGAGTGAAATCGATTTGCAAGGTGAGGAAGAAGATGATTTAGTAAGTGAAGATGAAGTTGATGTGCAACCTGAGGAGACTTTTCAATCAAGAAGTAATGATTCTTTTTTAAACTCAAATGAAGACAAAGAGAAGAAAGAAGAACTATATATCGGAATGGAGTTTAGTTCCGATGAGAGTGCATATAGAGCTTATGCTAAATATGGAGGAAAATCTGGTTTCAATGTGAGGAAACAACGCAGGACAAGAAACAAGAAGGGTTTGGTTGTTAGGTTAGTTTATTGTTGCTCAAAAGAAGGTTACCGAAAGACCAAAACAAAGGGGGAAACATCTTATTCAGTACCAGTTACAAGGGTCGGTTGTAAAGCCCATATGAGTTGTTATCGTCAAAACAACGGAAAATTAAAGATTGTGTCGTTTGAGAGGAATCGTAATCATGAGTTGATTAAAACACCTATGAAGCATATGTTAAAGATCAATAGAAGTTTCTCTAAAGCTCAAAAAGAGCATGCTGATGATGCTGAGATGTCAGGAATTTCAGCAAAAGCAACAGTTGAATTGATGAGTAGAGAAGTTGGAGGACGAGAGAATCTTGGTTTTATGGAAAAGGACTATCGGAATTACATACATCGAAAGCGAAGGGTGAATATGGAAAAGGGAGATGCTGGAGCTATATTGCAATACTTCCAAAAAATGAAAGAGGATAATTCATCTTCTTTTTATTCAATGCAGCTTGATGAGGATGATATGATCACAAATATTTTTTGGGCAGATGAGCGTTCAATAAGTGATTATGGTCTTTTTGGGGATGTCGTTTGTTTTGACACAACTTATCAAACTAATGAATATGGTAGACCATTTGCTCCATTTGTTGGGGTCAATCATCATAAGCAAACAGTGGTGTTTGGTGCAGCTCTATTATATGACGAAACCATTGAGTCCTTTAAGTGGCTTTTTGAGACTTTTCTTGGAGCGATGTCTGGAAAGCAACCAAAGACCATACTTACAGACCAATCTGCAGCAATTGCTAGTGCAATAGCAGAAGTATTTCCTGTGACTTATCATAGACTATGTATTTGGCATATTTACCAAAATGCTGCAAAGAGATTGAGTCATGTGTTTCACGGATCACAACAATTTGCTCATGATTTTGGAAAGTGTGTATATGACTATGAGGATGAAGATGATTGGTTATTAGCATGGAATAATATGCTCGAGAAGCACAATTTGAAGGAGGATAAATGGTTAAAGAATTTGTTTGATGTGAGAGAAAAATGGGCATTGGTATACGGACGACATACTTTTACTGCAGATATGATGAGTACACAACGTATTGAGAGTATGAATAATATTTTGAAAAAATACTTGAAGCCTAGTTATGACCTGTTGTGCTTCTTTGAACACTATGAGAGAGTTTTGGCTGATCGAAGATATGAAGAATTAATTGTTGACTTCAAGATGATGCAAACTTCTCCTGTGTTATCTGCTAACGTAGAGATGTTGCAACATGCATAGGAGGTGTATACCCCAGAAGCTTTTAGACTCTTCCAGCAACAATACACAAGTATTGGTGATTATGTTGCTAATAAAGTTAGCAAGTCTGAGATGCAATATGAATACAAAGTATCTTATCGTGGTGTTGCTCGAGAGCATTTGGTAAAATTTGATGCTTCAATGCAAACAATAACTTGTAGTTGCATGAAGTTTAATTTTGTTGGGATTTTATGCCGTCATGCAATGAAAGTGTTGGATAGGAAGAATGTGAGAAGAATCCCTCCTACTTGCATATTAAATCGATGGAGTAAAGAAGCTAAGGCAAGGAGCATCACTAGTTATCATGGACCAAAGACTGATGAAAATCTGAAGCAGTCGATTGGAAAGCGATACAGCCATTTGTGTCGTAATTATCGTGAGATTGCATCCTTTGCCTCAGAACATGAGGAACTAACAAGGTATGCAAATGAATATGCCATTGAGTTGCTTAAAAATTTGGAAGAAAAGAAGAAGAAACTGTTGAAAGAAGATGCATGGGTGATTCAAACATCAGATGTTGGAGCTTTAGAAGGTGAAGTATCAAATGCACGTGGAGTTAAAAGAAAAGCTACTGTTGGACGACCACGCGGTCGTCATGGTAGATTTAAAGGTGTCCTTGAAGGGAAGAGTTGTAAAGCCACATCTAAAGCATCAACATCTCTAGCAAGTAAAGCTGCAGCAAAGAAACAACTATCCTTCCAGGTATTTATTTAAAAATTTCATGAACAAACTAAGCAAATTTATCTATTAGATTTGTAACTCATTACTGTTGAGATAATACAGGACTCTATTCCTACTAGTGACAATTGCGAGCAACAAGAAGTCAATGAATATGAAGTTCTAATGCTTGATTCAGCAACTCAAGTAAGAAATTATTTCTAATCGCAACTAATATTGGCATTTCGGTCTTATTGGGTTTCGTCTTCTTCTTCTTTTTTTATCCTTGTTAAGTGGGATATACTAGTTGGATAATTTTTTTCCTATATGCTTTTGATAGGAGTCCAATCTTAGTGCTGGTACCCAAGTATCAGTTTATGGCACAGGTCTAACTTTGCAGAACGACTTTTCTTTCACTCAAATGCTCCAGGTAAATTGCCTAATTCAGTTACTATTAATTATTTTTAATCTATTTCAATCACTTAGATATTTTGAACTATATTTTGTAGGAAATTTCAATGAATCATATTTGCTCTTCACAAAGCAATGAAGGAGGCAAAGAGCAGTCTGGAAGTTGAAGATATGTAGAAAATCACTGTTTTTTTTTGTTGTTCAATATGTACCGGATTTTATTTGTAATTCCAAGATATCCATGGATTTGCTTTTGAATTGAGAAAGGAGAATCTTAAAGACCTATTACAGAATTGATATTGGGGTCTGTACGAAACTACCATAGTATTGTGTTTGTACCATTTATATTGTGTTGGTGCCATTGATATTGGGTCGGAATGGATCAAGTGATCCATTCATAAAGTACCTAAGGTTGGCAAAAGGTATTTATTCTTGCTGTCAGTATTAGTGGTTATCAAAATATAATGATCTACTGCAAACTAATATTGGTGTATCCAAGTAGACAAACTGAAATTTCTTTCTAATGCTTCCAAAACTTTCAGTGTGCTTATAAACTCAATCTTACTAAACCACAACAAAAACTTCATAGAATTGTTGGTTTTGGTTATAGCAAACAACTTCTCAGTGACTTGACAAAATATTGGTAAGCTTCTTATTCGACAGTTCATATCTAAGATGATGAGCACTGCTAGATCCCTCATCATTTCCACATGTCTTGTTCTTTGACATACTGGTCTCCGCTGCTAGCTTTTCTGCCTATTTCTCTATTTCAATACTTGATCAAAGCAAATGTATCTACCACATGCCAACTTGTTCATCGCCTCATACACACATGTGCTTCTGCCATTCTCATCACATTCATGGTTGCTAGCACGCCACTTTGATACATCTCTTGGGCTCCTGCATAATAATACATTCACAATAAAGTGATTTGAATTTGGTTCAAGTCTATTAAAACAAAAGGGTGTTGGTGAATAATGAAAAAAATTAGTCTATTGTCATCCATCAATGAAAAAATGGCCGGTATAAGGGCTCGAAATAATGATTACCTTTTGGGAGAATTTTGAACTTTTTTATCTGTGCAGAGTAACTCATTGCTCCAGCAGTCATGGTTAAAAGAATCATGATCAAACTAGCTTCTTTACCGAGAGCATTCATATTCCAAGTTTCCAACTCCAGACAGCACCAAAATTAAAAGATCGTTTAAAAGAAACATATACAAAGAGCTAAGCTATAGCACTGTTCTGCCACTACGTTCTATACTCAATGGTTTCGATCATATAGCTATATATGTATAATCAACAAAACCATATTCAATTGACCAAACATATCAAAAAAAAAAAAAAAAAAGATGAATTAATCGAAACCATATGTTGATATAAGCAAATATCAAAACTCAATCATGAATTCATCGAACCATATAAATTGATCAAAACCATATGCTGATATTAATATTACCTCCTGTCCAAGCGTCTGTTCGTCAGAGATGGTATCCATAGGTGGAGCTCAATCAGTATGGATTGACCTAGCGACGTCTCAGTTTCAAGACTTTCTCTGTTCTTCGTCCTCGCCAAAAAAAACATATGGATTTGGGAACGGCGTTAACTAACGTCGTTCCTAATTGAGTTAGAACTCATTTTTTATTTTTTATTATTTCTTTTATTAATAGTTAAGTTAGAGTTTTATTTTTTTTCACTCAAAAGATATGTGGCTATTTCTGATTGGTAGGTTGGGAGAGAGGTGGACCCAAGAATTGTTCTTGCCAAAATGTCCGTTTGAGACGCATGATACCTTTCCAGAATGGGAACGACGAGATCTTCAAGACTCACTTTTGTGAGCCCTAACAGATTTAGGCCAAAATATATCGTTTTAATTATCCGATTCGGGATTAACAGATTTTGCTAGCAACACTACCGCAAGGGAAATAAAGAAAGGAGGCCTGCCAATGGTAAATATTGAGCTGAAAGTGTATTTAATGGTAATTTGTTAAAAAAAAAAAAACGGGAGCCATCATCTCTCTCGCTCACTCCCTCCACTCCCCTCTATAAAAAGAGGGAGTGTTTCAAGTTTCAACACACAATTCAAATTTCAAAATCATTTCTTCGAGTTCCCTCCACACACACACTCTCTCTCTCTCTCCCTCCAATTTACATTTACATTCTCTCTGTTAAGGTTATTGTTTACTTTGCTCTGCTTGAGTCTGTTAAGGTTATTGATTTTACTGTGTTTTTGATTTTTGTGCTTTTGTCTTGCAGATGTCTATGGCTCGCATCGCGCACGAGGCGGTGAGGATCGCCGCCACCACGCTTCTGAGCAAAACCTCAGAAGTTACGGTGGAGGAGGCGAGGGATCGTCTCAAGCTCGTTCTGAAAAGAGACGTCGCCGGAGAAGCCGTCGCCTCGCCGGTGCCTCCGCCTCCCGCTCTAAAACTCGATCCCATCCGGATCGAGCTCGAGCTTGAGGTGAAACCGGTTGAGATCCAAATCGAACCGCTGGCCACCGGCTGTTCCATTGGCACCGTCGGCGGCGTCGTTACCGGTTGGCTACTGATTCAAGGAATGAAGGCGGTGCTTGGTGGTTGGGGAGGCCAACGCGGTCGTGGCCAAGGGGGCGTCGTGTGACCCGAAACCCGACCTGATTCTGAAGTTTCTATTTTTCTGGTTTATATTAGGGAAAAAAGAACTATATTTTTTGTTTTGTTAGAAGACTGATGTAAGCAACAAAAAAGATAATAAAAAAAATGTAAACAAATTAAAAAATATTAAATAAATGAATTGTAAATATTAAAAAATAGAAATTTCGAAGGAAATATCGAATATCGATGAAAATTTTACCAAAATAACAGTATGATCAGCTAAAAATATATTAAAAATAACATATCGGAAAGATGTTAAAATTAATATCAATGCTTGTAAAAAACGAAAATTCAAAAATAGTAAACAAAAGAAGGTAAATCCTTCAAATTGTAAATATTAAATACTGTTTCTCTTTGTTTACTTTCATAACATTACAATTCAAATGCATTGTTCTACACAATTCAATCAAGAGAAGTTTAAGACAATGTACGTTTTGGATGAATTCATAAAAAATAATAAGTCGGAGTATAATCTTCTTAATTTATTTACTCACAAAAAGTTGTTGATTCAACCATGTAAGAAGTATATAAACGAGAAGAGAAGTTTAAGACAATGTACGTGTTGGATGAATTGGATGAATTCATCAAAAATAATGGTCGGACTATCAAAAAGTTACTGATTCAACCATGTGAGAAGTATATAAACGAGAAGAAAAGTTTAAGACAATGTACGTGTTGGATGAATTCATCAAAATAATAAGTTGGAGGATAAACTTCTTAATCTATTTACTCACAAAAAGTTGTTGATTCGACCATGTAAGAAACATATAAACGAGAAGGGAAGTTTAAGACAATGTACGTGTTGGATGAATTCTTCATCAAAATTAATAAGTCGGAGTATAAACTCTTAATCTATTGCTAAAAAAAGTTTTTGATTCGACTATGTAAGAAGTGCTTAAGATCGCGGCAACCACTTTTCTCAACAAGGCTTCCGAATTGACTGTGGAGGAGGCGAGAAATGGAATCAAACACATTCTCAAAGGTGAAGCCGATCGAGAAGCCATCGAAATCATGACCGTCGTTCCAGCTATGAGGTCAAGTCGGTCCAAATTGAGTCCGTAAAGCTCCAACTACAGCTCGAGGTGAAGCCGATCCAGCTTCAAGTTTAGCCACCAGCCACCGAATGTGCCATTGGCATCGTCAGCGGCATCGTAGACTGATGGTTGGTGGTGCAGGCCGTGAAGGGGCTCTTTTCTGGTACCGAAAGTACTGGAAGCGATAGAGGCCGACGCAATCACCCGTAATCGACCTGACCCGATCCAAATGCAATTTTCTGTTTTCTGTTTTTGTTTTTTCTATTTATGTTAGACAGGAAAAGAAAAATTTGTATATTTCGTTTAGGTTTTGTCAATGTTGTCAGTTAGGCTAGTGTTAGTTTGATCTGATGTTCATGTTCTCAGTTCCGCCTTGTAATAAAAGTCGAACAAAAGAAAAAGAAAACAAATTATAAAGAAATTCAAAAATAGTAAATAAAAGAAGGTAAATCCTTCAAATTGTAAATAGTAAATACTATTTCTCTTTATTTACTTTCATAGCATTACAATTCAATTGCATTGTTTGTAAAAAAAAAAAACATAAAAAAAAATTATCTGAGAGGAGAGAAGCAGAGAGGCTTGAAGGTGGCTAGGGTTTCTTTGGATCCTTCATTTCTCGCCCGGAGGCTCCCACGCTGTGCCTGGCCATTGGCCTCGTCGGTGAGCGGTGAGGTGTTGCCGATCGGGATCAATGGATAAAACATAACATCAACAGAGGCGAACCCCAAAAGATTTGAAGTTCAGACACCATCTTGGGACTTGGGGTAGTGAAAGTGATGTGAACTATCGAACAGTTATGGACATAAGAAACTCAAAAACAAAATAGGTGGTGCAAGTATGAATGTGTATTTTCAATGTCTATACTTTGGAAGTGGGCAGAAGTGAATGGCGAGAAGCAATACATCAGGCAAACAACATGGCATCACTGAAGCTGCTACAAATGATAGATCATGACAACTCGAGTACTAACTGAAAATACACAACAGTTTTACCTGGGACTGGGCATTTAGCCCGAAAACCCGAAAATAAGCCCGGAACCGGCCCAAATGGTCCGGGCTTTTAAAAATAATTTTATAGTTTTGCAAGGCCCGGCCCGAAAGCAATATAAACGGTCCGGGCCCGGTCCTTAAAAGTCAAAAGAAAAAAAGCCCGAAGGCCCGAACTTATGTATTACTCATACGTTTTTAGTTTTTTATTATTCTCTCTTCATACGTTTTTAGTTTTTTATTCTTCTCTCTTCTTCTTCTTTCTGGACTCTCTCTTCTTCTCTCTTTTCTCTTTCTTCTTTCATTCTTCTCTCTTCTTCTTCTTTCTGGTAGGGCTGGGCATCCAAAACCGAAGTCCCGGTACCGTTCCGAAACCGTCCCGAAATCAGTCGGTACGGGCCGGGACCAAATTCTGAAATTTACTATTTGGGCCCGTCCCGTGGAAACGGGCCCGGTACCGGTACTAGCTTAGTCAAAACCGATTGATCCCGTCCCGTCCCGGTAAAATTAATTAAATTAAATCTTTAATTTTTTATATTACTTGGTTGGTTTTGATTGGGTAGTTTGTGGGAACACAAAGGAATGACCACACTTGATCAAAACATTTTGACTTAAACTAAACGGCCTAAGGCCCTAAGCCGATCGATCCCCAATTCTTTTAGTCCAGTCTCCACTCTCCAAAGTCCAAACTTCCAAAGACATCGATCGATCTCCACTCTCTTCTCTACTCTCCACTCTCCACTCTCCAATTCTTCTTCTGTTCTTCATCTAAATCCCCGATCCCCAATTTCTTTCCAATTTCCCTTCACATAGGCACAGCAAGCCCGATCCCCAATTTCTTTCCAATTTCCCTTCACACAACAAGCCCGATCCTCAATCCTTACTTTATTGTGAGGATTCAAGTCTTCAAGCACCATCCTCGACCTTACTTTCGAACATATCCGAAACAACCGAGGAGGAGCTCGATTTGGAGCAGTCCGACCCGGAATCGTGGCTTTTTTCGTCATCATCAACAATCATGGAGGCTTGGTACTCGCTAATCTATTCGATCTATGCCATATGAAATCGATTTGATTTTGAATTTGAAATCGAGGAGAATCGAAGGTGTGGAGGGAGGGTTGAAGATCTGGGGTTGAGTATCTCGTCCTCTTTCGCAAGGGTTTCCAATTTCTTTTTTAGTAGACCTCCCAGAAGGTAAAAGTGAACAAAAAGACTTGTGATTAATTGATTTCCTTTCCGAGTGTTCTGTAAGATATCTAGCTAGCTTCATGCATGACTGTGATTTTCTCTGGCAATGTACGTGTTGGATATATAACATTTACAGATTCATACATGTGAGGAAGCAAATTAGTCGTCAATGATTATGATCGTCTATTATTCAAAGGAGTATGGAGTAGTCCTGCATTTATTCATATTTCTGGCCACCTTGTATTATTTGGCTTGTTCCATCAAACATGCATATAGTGTATCTGGCCACCTAGCTGCTTCCTGGATTTGATTTATAGTTTAATTAGCTGCTTAATAATTAAGTTCTTGAATTTTATGAAGAGAGGCATTAATTTGTCTGAGTCATATATCGAAGAATTGTGTGGACACATCCTTTGCCGGAAGCATCAACTAGCTAGCTTCTTTGTAATTTCCATTGATTAATTGAAGAATTATTCAGTACAGATTTGGCACGAGTTGTATTAAGATGAGTTTTTCTTTAATCAAGATGAGTTTTTTGCCAGAAAAGAAAAAGGAATCGGGTATCCCGAATTGGGCCCGGGCCCGAACCGATCCCGGTCGGTTTCGGTACCTTCGGTACCAACCTTGAAAAACCGTAGTCCCGTCCCGTCCCGTCCCGGATAATATTTTCGGTACCGGGCTCGGTATCAGTCAGTAACCGGCCCGTCCCGGCCCGTGCCCAGCCCTACTTTCTGGACTCTCTCTTCTTCTCTCTTTTCTCTTTCTTCTTTCTTCTTTCTTCTTTCCTCTTTCTTTTCTCGTCTCTTCTTGTTCTTCCCTCCCCCTTTTTTTTTTTTCCCCTTTTTCCTTCTTTCTTTTTATCTTCTTCTTCTTCTTCTTCTTCTTCTTCTTCTCCCCAAACGCCTCCACTATCTTTTCTTTTCCCTTCTCTCCCTAGTCCTCCTTCCCCATCAGATCAATTGTAGATCAACTGTAGCTATGTTGATCAGAGGACGAATCTGATTTGTGCAAGGTCTGGTAGTTTGATTGGATAACATAGTCTGAGCTTGATTTGATAACGAAGTCCGAGCCTGAGCAAGAGGATCGAAGTTTGAGCTTGATTCCATAAACCCAGACTTTCAATGGTAGTAGATAGGTGGCTTTGGAGGGCGGAAGAATGGTTTTGTTTTGTTTTTTTGTTTTTTTTTTTCTTTTTGCCTTTTGGGCCCGAAAAAACCCGAGGACCGGCCCAGTTTTTTTTGGTCCGGGCCTTTCCAGTCCCTAAAACTTAAAAACAAAATTTGAGCCCGACCCGAAAAATTCGGGCTCGGTCCCGGGCCTTGCAAATTACGTACCGGGCTGGGACCGTGCCCAGGCCTAGTTTTACCTGTCTACATGCAAATCTACCTACATATAGGTATCCACTATCTACTACTATGACAAAAAGTGATTAACACATATAAGAAAGCATATACGATATACAAAAATAAGAGATCAGCCGTACCTTGAAAACACGAACAAGAAAAAATGCTACCAATCTAGAAAACCCCATATGAATCATCGTTAAGTGTTATGGGCAATGGAAATTTGAAGTATTTCGGAGGCAGAACCCACTGCAAAGAAATAAATTAATACAGAAGATCATAAACTAACCTAGGAGAATTTAGCTCAGGGCTTTAGTTTAATTTGGCCATATGGAACATTGTTTGTTATGTAACAGATAGATAATCGACTACAACACAGATAATATAAACATGCAAACAAGTTGTGACAAGATGTACCAAACCAATCAACTGCTGAGGAGGCATTACCTGTTGTTCAATACAACTCCAGAATCCAGATGAAAGCAGAACATAGATCAAAAATAGGCTTGCCTGACATTTTTGCTTTTGACAAATGATCGAGTAATGTATGAGTGTGTTTGGCCTTCAGACCATCTTAGGCAATTCTCACTCCTCAAACTACAAATTAACCGCAAGTGCTACCCAGTGATCAAAACCTGGAAGAGGGCTCATGCCCCCAATTATAGAACTTGTGTGAAGATCAAATCTTGCAATGTCTGCTCCGACTCAGATATCTAGAGGCAAAGGTCAATGTACAGAAAGATGCAGAGAGGCCTAGTGACCCAAACAAAAAAAGCATTCTTATTCGTCCCATTTTGAAGTACTCCATGTGTTGTTTCTTTTTCGTGTCACTGTTTGTCTTGGTTGTCACTCGGCAAGGACAAAGCCTCATGGGGACATCGGTTTGGGTCTAGGAAAAATTAAAAACGAGCAGTTGTCGCACCTTGAAAGTCTTTTTTTTTTTTTTGGCTTTATTAGTCGTATACTCGTATGTAATACCCATGAAAGATTGCATTAAAAAAAGGGCTAAATACTAGTTAGTACCCTGTGGTTTAGGTCCAAAATCAATTCAGTCCCTGGACTTCTAATTTCATCAAAAACACCCCTGCACTTTCAATTTTGATCTAATAGGTCCAATTCGTTAATATTCTATTATGGGTTCAAGTTATAGTTGGATTATTTGTTGAAAAACTATTTATTTTTAAGAGTAGGACTCACTCCTAAATTGACTATGCAGACCACCTTGACACCACATCATAAAACATAGGCCATATATGAGCCACGTTAACAAGTTAAATAACTCAATTGTCGGAAAACTAATAAATTGGACCTATTAGATCAAAATTGAAAGTGCAGGGGTGTGTTTGATGAAATTAGAAGTTCAGGAACTGAATTGATTTTGGACCTAAACCATAGGGTAGTAATTTGTATTTAGCCCTTAAAAAAATTGAGGCGTTAGCATTATGGCATGGGCTGAAGTTCTGCAAGCAGATTGGAGTGAATAAATTGGTGATTGCGGGGGATGCGGTCAATGTGATGCTGTCTTAAGGCGCGTCTGGGCTTGACTTAGGTGATAGTGGGATGATGCGGTTCTCAATTAATGTCAGAGTTTGAACTAGTTACTTGGAAACATGTAACCAAGCTGAACAACTAAATTGCTCATGAACTTGCTAGAAGGGCTTTGAACATGGTGCAAGGTATGTTTGTCAGGGAGTCGGGCCTCCTTGGTTTCATGAAATTATCGATGTAAGTAAATGATGTTTTTTTTTTTTTAAGATACGAAAAGACTATAAATTAAAGATGGAAGCCTTTAGGGCATCCTGAGTTTACAACATCAAAAAGTATGGCTCTAGAGGCCTCATTGAGGACCCTATTAGTTCACGACCATTAACATGGTTATGGCCTAAATTAGCTAAAGCATCTGCTACAAAGTTTGCTTATCTGAAAATGTGTTTAAAAGAAGATGTAAGCTTATCTGAAAATGTGTTTAAAAGAAGATGTAAGCAAATGATGCTAGTAATGGGATTTTCTATAGAGAACAGTTTCTCTCCGTTTTGATGTACTCTATTTTGAATTAATAAAATTCATTTACAAAAAAAAAAAATAGAGGTTTCTTCTCTCATTCATAATAAAGAAAGAGAAACAAAAGAAAAAAAAAAACAAGTTATCAAGTTGAAGTGCTTTTTATTTTGATCAAATTAGGGATGAATCAATAGTTGTGGTTTATGTTAATTTGACCCTTGCAATTTTTGCTATCTATGCATGTAGCTGCTGGTATTTATTTTTCGGGCCACAACTGAGAATAACGTCTCCCAAAATAGAGGGTGGGTGCTATATTGAAGGGAGGGTAGAGAAAGTGAACTCAGATCTTACAATTTGCAGATTTCGGTATGAAGTCCAAAGATAGACCACAGGCACTGGTGAGCAAAAGAACTCGCATTCCGGAGAAATTGGTGGAGATGATATCTACACTAAATTAACTATCTCTTAACCACCATCATTCCCTTTAACCACCCTCAACCTCTCTTCAGATTTCTTGTCCTAAGCCACACACTACCCTAAACCCTAAATTTGGGCATCCATGCAAGCATGTTAGCTATATTAAGCTCCATTTAATCCATGCTCTGCAGCTTCTTTTTCTTTAGACATTCTTCAGAATCAATACAGAGAAGAAAGTAAACTATGGAAAAGAAGGGAAAGGCAATAGTAGGTGGAATTTCAATCATCCTTGTGGTTGGAGCAGTAGTTGGTTGTGTAGCTGTTGTTTCACATAATCGCAGCAAAGGCAAGGATAGGCTTTCGACGAGTTCCAAGGCCGTCACTGCAATGTGTGAACCAACTGATTACAAGGATGAATGCATTGACAGCCTGGCTGACGCTGCCAAGAATCAAAGCGCCACCCCAAAAGAACTTATTCGAGCCGCCATTGATTACACAATCGATAAGGTGAAAGCGGCAATAGAGAAATCAGATGGCATTATCAAAGAAGCTAAAAATGTCAATTCCACTGGAAAAATGGCCTTCGAGGATTGCAATGACTTGTTGGAATCTTCAATCGAAAGTCTTCAATATTCGCTTTTGACACTCGTTGATACTGAAATGCAAAACATGAATAATAAAGAGGTTGATCTTAAGAACTGGTTCAGTGCTGCGATATCATTTCAGGAATCATGCATTGATGGGATTCCATACGAAGACCTTAAGAACCAAATGAACGAGGCGATGCTCCATGCTTCACAACTGACCAGCAACGCCTTAGCAATTGTGTCTTCCCTTGCTCCCATCCTAGGCAAATTCAATATCTCCATGAAAACTGACAGTAAAAGTTCAACCAGTCGTCGTCTCCTGGATGTAGAAATGGAAACGGATGAACATGGCACTTTTCCAGCATGGTTCCCAGCTGCAGATAGGAAGCTATTCGCACACCACAACAAGAACAATAACAATAGCAGCAACAACAACAACAACAACAACAACAACAACGACGACAACAACAACAACAACAACAACGGGAGAGTTACACCCAACGCAGTAGTGGCAAAAGATGGGAGTGGACAATACAAAACAATTGGTGAAGCTCTTGCTGCGTACCCAAAGGGATTCCAGGGAAGATATGTTATATATGTGAAAGCTGGGATTTACAATGAGTATGTTACTGTGGCCAAGAATCAGATCAATGTGTACATGTATGGAGATGGACCCCGGAGGACCATGATCACAGGCAGTAAAAGCTTTGCTGATGGCATCACCACCCAGGACACTGCCACATTCAGTGAGTCTCTTTTGATTATTCTCCCACTTAAAATTTCTATCCATTATGTTTTCGTTCTTGAATCACAAAACAAGTAACTCAACTATATAATTATGTTTCATAATCAGTCGTAATGGGGCATGGGTTCATTGGTAGAGCAATGGGATTTCAGAACACAGCCGGCCCCGAAAAGCATCAGGCAGTGGCACTCCGAGTCCAGTCGGAAATGTCAGCCTTCTTCAACTGCAGAATGGACGCCTACCAAGACACATTGTACGTGCAAGCATATCGCCAATTTTATCGCAACTGTGTCATATCCGGTACCGTTGACTTCATTTTTGGTGACTCATCAACAGTCATCCAGAATAGTTTACTCATTGTGAGGAAGCCTATGAACGGCCAAAAGAACATTGTGACTGCTCATGGAAGAAAAGATAAGCGGGAAACCACTGGTCTGGTTATCCAGAACTGCAGGATAGTCCCAGAACAGGCTTTGTTCCCAATGAGATTCCAGATTCAGTCATACTTGGGGCGGCCGTGGAAGATGTACTCGAGAACAGTTATCATGGAGTCCGAATTTGGGGACTTTATCCAACCAGCCGGTTGGCTAGAATGGCAAGGGACTTTTGGACTAGACACACTGTATTATGCAGAGTATGCAAATCGGGGTCCGGGTGCCGTAACCACAGGAAGGGTAAAATGGAAAGGATACCATGTGATTACGGACAGAAATGAGGCTCTTCAATTCACTCCGGGTAATTTTCTAACAGGAGACCAATGGTTGAAAGACACGGGTGTACCTTACTTCCTGGGTTTAAAAAACTAGCTCACGATCTCATTTCAACCCAAACTACTGACACCTGAAGATCAACTGTCACCTGATTTCATCGGAATACAAAGAAAAAGGTTGAACTTACTCTGAAGATAGAATAGATATTAGGAAGAGAGGATGGCGCTGTTGATCATCACCCCACCTAGTTTTTTTTATTTATTTATTTATTATTATTTAAAGAGGATCAAAGGATTTCACTCCTGCCCCCATGGTGACTCGAATCCATGGTGATCGTCACCCCACCTAGTGATAACTGAACTGAACCAGTACCCTTCCGTGCACTGCTGTATACATATAGCTCTATCTGTAGTTCTGTACAGTTTTCTGATTTGTACCCCTTAGTCTTGTACCTCTTGTATAGCATTCCTATGCACCCAATGACCAATGCTGTATATTCATTCGGCCTAATAAGTTCATGTGCATTGTTTGTTTATATCCCCATCTAAGACATGAAATGAGCACTGCATGATCCATCTCAATTAATGAAGGCAGAGCATATACACCATAGCCCTTCCCGGTATAAACCTTTGAAATTTCACAAATGAAAACACTTTGAACTTTAGTCACAAACTAAAGCTTTGAGATAAAAATGCATTGACAAACACCTCAAAACCCAACCAAAGCATATCCTTGTTCCTCTCTTGTTCATCCTTTCTTTTATCTATGTTCTCCTTTCCCCCTTTTCTTCTTTTCAAGCTCTCCAGACCAGCCCGTCCCACCAACCAAAACAACAACATATAGTAACAAAGCCAACAAGGAGAAAACAACATAAACTCCTAAACTTTAACAGCATTTAGGAATCTAATTTCAACTTCCCATAAGATATTCCTTTCTTAAGATAAGCTACAAAGGGTTTGCAGACAGCATTATTAAGTTGGGAGTTGCAATGTGATTTAAAAGAAGACCATGAAATTGGCACAATGAAGTAGCAACAGAAAAGCCAATAAGGTCAATAGTGTTGGATCAAAGATCAAAATTCTAGCTTCTCCTCAAATTAACTTTGAAAGAAAAAGTTAATAAACCAACAAACCAAGAAGCAAAAAGCCATCACATAGATCATGTAGAAATCTATAGCCAACCCACAATTCAAGCTAAACTGGCCAAAAGCAGAGGGTGATAAACAGAGTAGATACAAAGCGGACCAGAGAATCACATTGATAATCAGCTACACAAAACTGTATGGGAAAATTGAGTACACAACAACTAATGATCTATATTGTCACCGGAAAAATTCTCAGGAGCCGCATCAAATTAAGGAAAAAAAAAAAAAAACTGCAACTAAGAAAGAGACTCACACAGCTGAAACTAATGCACATGCCAAACCGATCAAGCTCCTTCCTTGACTTGATCACCTCCTTCCTCCATATCATTGGTCTGCAATTGATTATCTCGCACCCCATTGGTTCCCTCAGTCGCCATAGAAGTAGCAAGGTTGGCCAGAACTTGCATTGCACCGGGATTCGTCTCCGATTTCTGCTTCTGGTGCTCCACTCTACCCGAATTCAGCTCTCCTCCGCCTTTCGAATCCTTCTCCTCCTTTTCTTTATTCACCAGAAACGCCAGCACCTCCAGCGCCTCCCTCGCCCTCTTCTTCGCCGAGACCGCCTCCTTGACGCGGCGCTCGGCGTCGCTCCTGGCGGCGGCGGCGGCCTTTTTCATCGAATTGGCCGCGATTTTCGCCGCGGCCACGAAGGCCTTGGCGGATTCCTTCCCGAGGAGCATCGCAGCAGCGTCGGCGCCGCCGCTGTTGCGGTCGAAGTTGAAGAAGGAGAAGGCGGATTGGGAGCAGGGAGGGCACTCGAAGGAGGCGCAGTTGGCGCAGTCGTTGTGGGCGATGGAGGGGCACTTGACGCACATGACGCGGTCACGCGCCTGCGGGGGGTGGTCGAAGTCGAAGACGTCGAGGCAGACGGGGCAGAAGAGGCCGGGGTGGTTCTTGAGGACGCAGTTGGTGCAGAGACGCTGGAAGGTTCCGCGGAGGCGGATGTAGTGGAGGAGCCACCGCTCGGAGGAGCCGCAGCCGCGGCAGAGGCGCTTATCGGATTCCGGGAGGTCTCGCTTCATCGCCATCCGAGTTGCATTTGAGAATCTTGATCAGCAAAGTGAGAGTCTTGGGTAACGGTAACCCTAGGGCGAAATCCTCATCGAGGCTGAGGCAAATGAAAATTAGGGTTTCTTTGGTTGCAAATTAGGTCAAATAAATGATACAGGTTCAGACTTTGGAGACTTGTTTGGCAATGTAATACAGTCGGGGTCTGACTTTTGACCATTCTGACTTTTGACTTTTTTGGTTTCTTCTAGTTTTTCCTCTCTTTGTTTTCAAGGCTAAAGCCCAAGCACATTACCAGCTCCACAGCAGAAGCAAAGACCTTTCAGAAATGAGATTGGCATGGGTATCTCAACTTTCCGTAGTTCAAAGTTTAACGCTTTGATCCTTATCATGCACATTGGTGTCACAAAATTTCGACAAATAGTTGCGCAAACGAATTGGAATCTGTAGTTAACAGAGCAAAATTTCAAAGTCGCCACACTTATTTCAAAACATGGATTTTCAACATAATAACATTGTTGGTCAGTAATGAAATCTGAGGTTGAATGAACTTGACTCGATTATGATATTACAACCCCGGCAACTGCATTCCTATAACAAAAATAACTTTGAAAAATAATCAATTCAACAGCCTCAGACGGGTTTTATACCCTCAAAAACCGAGTTTCCTTCAAAGTGGTTGTTTTGAATTCAACTCCAGCCTAATCTGCCGCCATAAATGGATCTACTTCTCCAAGATCAGCAACCAGCGGTTCTAACTTGCTTGGATCTTCATCCTCTGGAGAAAAGTAAGTTGGAAATGGTAGCATCGAGACATCGGGTTTCTTGTAGAAAGCATCCTTGATAAACACAAAGTTCCCTTCAGCACCTGGGACCTGTAAGAATAGCCAACAACTTTAATTGAGGTATTTTCGAAAGGACCAAAACCCAACATCAAAGTACAACATACTCACTTCCCAAAAGGGTACACCAATCACCAAATGAATTTTAAACGATGGAGTTTTTAGTGCGCTACTTTTCCTATCTCTTCTGAGAAAAGGTTTCTAGCAAGTTCATTCATATACATTTTTTCCCTCCAGGATCTGAACACTTCTAAGATCGTTTATGGTCAGAAAACTATTGCTGGGAAAGATTCAATTTTGGACCATCATGTACATGCAATTGAAGTATACCGTGGATGACCTCCACCCTTTCCGATTCAATCATTCTGAAAAGTAAATTTTATGAGAGAAGCATACCTGGCCTCTCACCCATATCAAGTTCCTTGCGGGATCAATTTTGTAGATCCATACATTTTTCACCGTTCTCTGTTTTCCACCCATGCGCCCGGGCATCTTTCTGCCTTTAAAGACCTGTTCAGACAACATATATCTGTCACAATTCAAAAACTCACAAGCCAAGGGAGTTTAATGCATTGGGAAATATATTTTAATTTTGAAGAGTAGTCACGGAAAACCATTCAACAATTTCCAAACATGATAATGTGTGAATATGAAATGGAATATAAGTTATTAAACTTTCTAAGTCACACAACTTCTATTGTGTTTACTTGTATAGGGAAAAAAAACTATAGCAGGTGAAGTAAAAACATTCATCTAATTAAAATTAAGAAGCAGAACGGTCTAGCATTAAAGTTCCCAGAAGAGTTTATTGACAGATGCCGTGGGCTGTACTCTTGCTTAGTTGTGTTGCTTATTAACCACCAATACAAATACACAAACATCAAAAAAGGAAATAATAAAAAATTCAGAGACAAGATAAAGGATTACAGCAATCAAATGAAGCCATACATACCCTTCCAGCATCATCTCTCTGACCTGTAGAACCAATACTCCGGTGTGACTTAGAAGCACCATGACTTGCTGGCATTCCTCTAAAACCATACCTTTTCATCCCACCCTGGGCACAGAAAATACGCATCAGACATAATGATCATCAAACTATTCTGATTATCACTCTAGCAGAAAGAATCTTCAAAAACAAAGTTTATCAAATTCACTCAGTAAATCCTCATATAAAAGGATTCACTAGGCTTGAAGAAGAGTATACAACAACTACGAAAATGAAGCCTAACAACAGAAACGGCAGGAGCTAAAAAGATAAATAGTTCACCTGAAAACCTTTCCCTCTCGTGATTCCTGTAACATCAACATATTGGCCTGGAACAAAATGGCGAACACCAATTGACATACCAACAGGGAGAAGCGCATCTTCTGTTACAGGAAACTCCCGCAGTTTCCTCTTAAGTGGAACACCCTGAGCTCTGAAATGGCCCACTTCAGGCTTTGTCAGATGTTTTGCTTTTTTCTGCCCGCACCCAATCTAACTAGCACCACAACAGAATGTCATCCCATAGTTAAATCCTTGCTCTTGAAAATTTTCCAAGAAAAAATCAAATTGATAAACAGTGGACTAGCAACAAGACCTAGATGTAAGTACCGAAACAAAACTGTAATGATTCATAAGAAAAAACTTCGCTTCTCCACTTAATCGAATCAACCAAAGCAAAAACACACTCATACATTGATATACCCAGCTGCCTAACTAGAATTAAACTCCCAAGCTCTTGTAGATTTTTGAACTACAACTCACTGTTGATTGTCCCGACACCAAACTCTAGGGAGAAGTTGGATTAGTCATACTGAACTGAAATTGATATACCCAGCTGGCATTAAACTCCCATGCTTTTGCAGATTATAAACAGCTAGAACTCATTGTTGATTGTCCCCAAATCAAATTGTAGCAAGAAGTTAGATTAGTCTCAATGAACTGAAAAATCTAAACTTTAAGAAACTTCACACCCACTCATGAGGCTATAGCTATATTTTCATACAGTTTAGGTTAAATTTCCAAGTAACTCACACAGATTCAAAGTACTGAAAAAATCTAATCTTTATAAACTTCACCACCTATATACTTGTATTCCTACAATGAAGCTAATCAAATTCAATTAGTCATTAACAGAAACGTGAGAAAAAGCTTCACCTGTAGGGCAGAGATTCCTTCTTTCTCTGGGGTTTTGACCTGAGAGACGATATTATCATCGACCCAAAGCACGGTGATCGGAACCCTAGCACCCCATTTGTCCCAGCGCGCCGACATGCCACACTTGACGGCGATGACTCCGGTCCGCTTCGATTGGGGGGTCATAACTCCGGGCTTGGCCTCGATAACCCGGCTGCGATCTTCGGCGATCTCGGCCCCGTCCACCAAGGCCTCGGAGCTGAAGCATCGGAAGAAATGAGAATACGACGTCGTAGTAGCGTGAGCGGCGGGTATAGCGGTACAAGTAGAAGAGGAGGAAGAAGTGGCGGGGTTGAGGGAGAGGAGGCGGAGGCGGAGGCGGGAAATGAGGCCTCTCGATAAGGCGGACATGGCGGATGTGGGTGACGGAGACGGAGGCTTAAAACGACGACGGGTTTGATGGCATGGCGGATGTGGAAACCCCAACACAGGTTGCAGAGTAGGGTTTAGGACTTTAGGGAAGAGCTTAGTGAGAGAGAGTGATGGGGTATTGTGTTTCTCTGTGTTGTAGTCCACCGTGCTCCCTCGACTTGATCTCGACACGTGGGTCAATCAATTTTTATAAACGACTTGCCGTACAATCATTCCCTATAGTCTCTCGGTACTGGGTTGCATCGGTTTGGTTTTTCGATACTATCTTCTGACTCAACCGATACCGATGGTTTTTTACTTTAAAAAAAAAAAAACTGAAAATCAATCGATATGTCCGTTCGTTTTGATTTCGATAAAATCAAACAAGTGTTGTTCCATGGAAGTGACCTCTGCCTCCAGAATGCAAGTATTCTTAATGCTTAGACTAATGAACTGAGCTTTGGCCCACGACGACGACTTGGCAGTGAAGCCTTGTTCACCTGTCCAAGACTTATGCTTGGCGTGCTTTTGATCTACGAGGCGAAGGGCAAACGCTACAAATACTTTGGACACAGAAGGAATTGGTTTCCAATCAGCCAATGCCAAGTAAATAGAAAGATGAGTACCATTTCCTCTTGTCATATCCCATGTGATAGATCTGTATCCGCCATTTCTGGTCGGTCTCCAGCATTGAATGGTTCTGGCGTACAATATTCATCAGTCAACTCTGATAAATTCTCCACCTTCCAAACCTGCTTGCACATAAAGGCATCATGTATCTTCGATAAATGCTCTCTTTTGCGTTTTCTTCTTTCTTTACAGACGAAAACCTCAGCTCCAAGCACGCAGGTGTCCTCAATGAGATATCCAATCGAGGCATCAGTAAATTCTCGAACGGGCATAAGCTTATCAAAGCTGGGCCGGCGAAGCATCACCCAATGAAAAGCAACTTTCCTTTGCAAAAGCATCTTCAACAACCAAGTACGTACTTGCCCTTTTCCTGATCAAGGAAAAAAAAAAAAAAAAAAATCTGAAATCGACATGTTGGATTAATAAGAGGATTGTTAGTCCCAAATTAATTCTTAGTTGCTGAATTCAATATATAATCTCAACATATATATAAACAGAAACTAATGGAAAGATAATAATGCGCGGTGACAGCGAGACTGAGAGTATCGTTCTAATGTACGAACAAGATTACAGTAATGTTTGAATCCTAACATATGAGTGCATTAATATTTGAATCCTAATATAAACTTATTGCATATAAACGGAAGCACTGACTTGATTCTTGAGAGAGGCTTGCAAAACAATGTCCTAAGACAGAATTTCGTCCCCATACATGTGTTGTGATTTGCTTGAACCTCTGTCCTGCAGAATACAAATCTCGTTTCAAGGCGTTGCATAGATGTCTTGAAACCTAGCGAACTTCGTTGAAGAAAAAGATGTCATTTTGCAATGAACTTTGACGTCCTTTTTATAAAGATGTCAAGAAAACTGATCCTTAGTGAAAAAGATACAACCCTAACTTTTAAGTTAATTACGACTCTATTTCGAAAGTGTTTTTAGTACCATTTGGTAAAAGGAGTTAGAAATTCTTTTGAATTGTAAATCACTTCTTGTAAGAAGAATCCCCTTTGATCGAACAGAGTTTGAAGCCCAAAAAGCTTAAGGTGGAGGCTGCCCCCAAGGCTAGGAAGAAGAGGGCATTTAAGTTAGTTGTTGCAATTCCTCCGGATAAGGTGGGGAACATGGACACAAGCAAAGGTAAAGACTTGGTTGTTAGCACTCTTGAGAGTGCCCTAAAATAGGGTATTTTCTAGGAATATGAATAAATCAGGGACAGCTCTTGATTGCTTTTGGAGGTTTCCTTGGTAGTGTCAACTGTCAAGTTACTTTGTTACTTGAAGCTTTCACTCTAAAGTTGCTAGAGTCCTCTACTTTAGGTTTTTATTTCATGGCTCAATATTATCGTAGATCTGTTCGGGTGAGTCATTTTGTAATGTTTTATTTTTTATTATTAATGAATGACACCCCATTTGATCAAAAAGAGTTCAAAAAAGTAATAATAAGTAGTTACATATAATATTTTAATTCTAGCTGTTTGATTAGATTTTATCATTTTTTTTCGATGTAATTGATTGGTTTTCCGTTTCAAAAAATCTACCTCAACTCCACCGACCATGAACACTTTGGTCAGTCCACTTAAATAAACGACTGGTCGTACCAGCATATCTCTCTGTTTCTCCACCGCGAAGAAAGCAGAGACCATTTTCAACCATGGAGCTCTACTCCGCTCACCACCACTATCTCCTTCGTCATCAGGACCCAATACCCAGATTACTCCTCCGCACTGTACGGGTATTCCACAGCACTCTGCCTCCACATAGATGTCACCGTCGGATTCGACGACGGCGGTGTCTCTCAACAACGACGGCGGCCCTGATGGAACAGACGGGAGGGAAAATGGTGGTGGAGCTGGTCGGAGCTTTCAACGAGCTCACAGAAAGGATGGGCATGCTCTCCAGCAGCGGGTCCCACTTACTCTTCAAAGCTCTCAAGCTGTCGATTCCCTTACTCCACGCCTTGCCTATAACCCCGGACGGTCGTTCTTCACTCTCCAAGGCCTTGGCTTTCGCCTTAATTCTCGCAGACCTTCAGGTAAGTCTCCCATTGTAACTTTTAGATCTTCAATTTGATATCTTTCTTTCGATCAGCCAATTTATGGGATGTCAATTAATTTTTGGGTGCAGATGGATGCGGAGGTGATTTCAGCTGGGATGCTCAGACCAGTTCTGGAGGCCGGAGCGATTTCGATACTCGAGGTTCGAAACCAGATTGGTACCGGCACTGCTCATTTGTTACACGAGAGCTTGCGTGTGATGAAAATCCCAACTAAAGTTGATGTCTTGGATGATGATAGTGCTGCTGCATTGAGAAAATTCTGCTTGACATATTATGATATGAGGGCTGTGATTTTGGACTTGGTTCTCAGGCTTGATATAATGAGGCACCTCGATTATCTTCCGAGGTATCAGCAGCAGTTGGTAGCTCTGGAGGTGATGAAGATTCATGCACCTTTAGCTCATGCTGTTGGGGCTAATTGGTTGTCATTGGAGCTTGAGGATTTGTCATTTCAGTACTTGTTTCCGAATTCGTATTTGTATGTGGATACATGGTTGAGGAGTCATGAGACTGGAAGTAGGCCTTTGGTGGATGTGTACAAGGAGCAGCTTTTACATTCGTTGAAAGAGGATCCCTTGTTGGCGGGGCTGGTTGTGGATGTGTCAGTGAATGGGAGATATAAGAGTCGGTATAGCACCATGAAGAAGCTGTTGAAGGATGGTAGGAAGCCGGAACAGGTAAATGACGTGCTGGGGTTGCGAGTCATATTGGAGCCGAGGTCTGGAGAAGATGAGGCAGAAATGGGGGAAAGAGCATGTTATAGGACTCGTGAAGTTGTTCTGTCATTGTGGAAAGAGATGCCTCACAGGACAAAGGATTACATTGCTAGGCCTAAGGCGAATGGGTATAGGAGTTTGCATATGGCAGTTGATGTGAGTGACGGTGGCAAGAGTAGACCTTTAATGGAAATACAAATAAGGACTCAGGAGATGGATATGTTGGCAGATGCTGGGACAGCATCCCACTCTTTGTACAAGAGTGGTCTAACAGACCCTGAAGAGGTTTGTTGAAATATGCACTTGATACCCATTAATTTGAAGGTTTTTTCTTCTGATTAAACATGTGAATCCATTTTGAGTTTAACTTGTTATATCAGAGACTTATATGATTACTTGATGATCAGGCAAAGCGGCTCAAGGCCATAATGATGGCTGCGGCTGAACTTGCAGCATTTCGCCTTAAAGATCTTCCATCGGCCCATCATGAAGGCATAGAGACTGAGCAAAGTAAGAGTGATAGAGTGTTCCGCCTTCTTGACAAGAATGGTGATGGAAGAATCAATATTGAGGAACTTAAGGAAGTGATGGAAGAGCTCGGTGCTCCAGGGGAAGATGCATGCGAGATGATGCAACTCCTTGATGCTAATAGCGATGGTTCTCTTAGCTCAGATGAATTTGATTTGTTTCAGAAACAGGTAAGTTAAAGACTGATGTCTTTCATATTGCGTAACAATGACGGTCACATTGATAGACTACTTTGGCAATATGACCATCTTCATGACTAAAATTTAGCTTTTTGCCACACTTATTGAAAGCATGGATTCTGGTTGCAGGTCGAGTTTATGCGTAATTTTGAGGACAGAGATGAGCAGTACAAAACTGAATTGAATGAGAAACTTCAGATTGCAGAAAACAACAGCTTGATCCAGGTATATTCTGAAGATCTTAGCGGCAGCATTGCAAACTAGATTTACTTGCATCTTATAGTTATCACATTCACTATGTATATAAGTTATTACAACTGTAAATATCAAAAATCTCATCTACTATATCATTGTTGAGAGCCTGAGAGGTCTAATGTCTGATTTCTAAATTGTACTCAAGATGTCATGTATCTGTAAAAATCTGTAGTTAGCCATTTAACATGGCATCTCATTTATGATTATAATAAAGAATGTATTACCTTTACTTCTGTAAAAATCGAAGGCTTTGCTGAATGAGAAGTATATTTAATGGTTGTTGCCTAACCAGAAGGGAGAACTATTATTAGATGGAAACCAGTTACATGATGAGTATCCTGAATTCCTGATATATTGATTACACACTTTTGATTTGGAAATGCTGAAGAAGAGTTAAAACAGGAAGCGATGCCTGAATAGTGCAGAGATAGAGTTACCCTCCTTATCACAATTTGTAACATTAACCGGACATAGAGATTATTATACAATGTGAAAAATGGCGAAGAGTAATGTAGTCTTTCTTGATCTGGAATAGCCTGAAATCACAAGGGAAGGGATGCCTCATGCACAGACTTGAGCTAGCCGAGTTAAACGGTGGGGTAATCCAAAACGCAGGTTTGGCATCCTAGGAGTCAGGACCAAATAATATGAGAAACATTTTCTGTGGTACTCGTTTCATCGTCTAAATTGAAATGCCCATAACATTGTCAAGCTGATAGTATATGGAGTTTGGCTGACACCCTGAAGATTCAGAAGCCAAAAGAGATATTGAATCGTACCCTAGTAAAAGAGCCTCGTCCCCAATACTTTTTACCTCAAACCTGCTGCATAAGCAAATCACGTCCTGTTTCAATGAGCACCACCTTCAAAACCTTGAAGCTTTGGGTAGTTCCCAGCTGTTTTTTTTTTTTTTTTTGCTTCTGAACGTTCAGACATGCCATAGGTCTCCCGTTGTTGATTCCACAAGATATGAATTACGAGTGCATAAGCCCAGATATGTGAACTCAAACTCTGGTAATGGTGCATATAGGTGTGAAGAAGAGTAGTTGTTATTAAACATCGAATGACCTAATGCTTCCCTCAGCATGACATAGGTAGAGTTCGCTCTTAAAATATGACATCTGAAGGAAAAAAATGTACTGGGATGCCGGTCCAACTTTGTTGTTCCTGATCCTGCTCTTATAGAAATTGGCTACAACAACACAACCACTCCGGTCCAAAGCAGGATCTGCAGACAAGATAATCTTCTCAAGATAATATCTGGTTTTCAAGGAAGGGAGAAGAATGTGAGCAACTGATTTTTGAAAAGGGTTAACAAGAGCGATGGTCCTTCGATGTTGGTCTAGTGTGGCCAACCAACCATGGCTACAGCCAATAAGTAGCCTGTTCGTTTGTTCCATAAGGCACTACTGGTGACACAAGATTGTTGATGTAGACTGATGCTGTACAGTGAACTAGGCAAAATTTTTCCGTTAGTTGAAGTATTATGAACTTGTTTGAAACCTGAAGCCTGAAGGGATCAAGAGCATGGGAAGTACCTTATTAAGCCGCAAGCGCTGTGTAGTATGATAGTCCGGTGCCAAATTATGTTCCCGCCATATGGACAGTAGTAATATGCAATCTGCAATAGTATCTGGGCAACCCTATTTTATAATTTCTGGTATTCAAAGCTATCTGAATAGTTGCTTAAGGGTCACCCTACTGGGGCTACTGTTTGCTTTAAATAGTATTGTATTAGGAATCACTGAAGATTGAGCTTCAAACCAAAATGAAGAATGTTTTGAATATGAAATTCAATTGAATAGAAACTTTGTTTTCAAGAAGGAATCAGCTACGTAATTTGATGATTTAATAATGAAACTTTCCGTGCATGAAGAAAAGAATTATTCAATTTTCAGACTCGTAGTTTGGCCCATGGCTTTAGTTTATTGAACCCCCGGACCACTTTAGCTTTAAGAATGCTAGTAACGACATAGTTTGTATGCTTCTTTAGTTCTTTTGGTGCAATACCATGTGTGCTTGGTTTTGCTTCTAAAGCAAGAATAAAAGATTGTACACACTGAAACTTCAGAATTTCATTCTGATTTTCAGTGAAGTATAAAAAGAACAGATTGAGTTAGTTGTCTCAAGCCAGTAGAATTGTTGAGAAAACCAGAAGATCATAATGGCTGGCACCGGATGGATTATTCAAGTTAATGAAGATCTCAAGAACATGGAAGGTCTTTCAACAGAGAAGCATCACTGGAATAAGGGGTCAATCTACAAATTACCAGCCAGCCTCACAGACATGAACAAGAAGGCCTACAAGCCTCAAATAGTCTCCTTCGGGCCTTACCATTATGATCCTTCAAATCCAATGGAGGAGCACAAGCATCGCGCGCTGCTTCATTTCCTCAAAAGATGTGGAAAGTCTGTTGAGCTGTTTGTAGATGCATTGGCTGAAGTAGAGAATGATTTGAAGGACTCATATACTCTGCTTCATTCTGTGCCGAAAGAAGTTACAGACATATTCCTGCAACTGATGATTTTAGATGGCTGTTTCATGCTAGAAATTTTAAGGACTGCTGCTCATGTACTGGAAGATTATGCTCCTAATGATCCCATCTTCGGCAATCATGGTAGGCTCCATGTCGTGCCATACATCAAGCGTGACATGTTAATGCTTGAGAATCAGTTGCCAATGCTTGTTCTTGAAAAGCTGGTGGCAGTTGAACATGATAAAGCTAAGGTAAAGTATGTCATGAGTCTTGAGTAATTGATTAGTTAGTCTGTCAAAAGTTTTATTGTAAGTTAGCAGTAATGACTACATTATTTTGGACAGGATGAAGGGTTTGTGACCAAGCTCATACTCAAGTTCCTCTGCTCCTGCAATGTTTCTCCAAACATGGGAAAGTGTGTGCATGTATTGGATGTGTACAGGAAGAGTCTGCTTCAGCATGAGCCTGATCACAAATATATTCGCCACAAAATAAGGTCAATGGAGCGTGATGATGAGATTATCTGGTCCGCAACAGAGCTCAACGAAGCAGGAATCAGGTTCAAGAAAAGTGCAACTACAAGCCTCAAAGACATCACATTCGCCCGGGGAGTGCTGAGGCTCCCTGTTGTTCTTGTGGATGACACCACTGAGTCCATGTTTTTAAATCTGATGGCATTTGAGAGATTCCATGTAGGAGCAGGAAATGAGGTGACATCTTATTTACTCTTCATGGACAACATCATAGACAATGCTAGGGATGTCGCCCTCTTACATTCGAAAGGGATCATCCAGAATGCTTTGGGGAGTGACAAAGCAGTGGCTAATCTGTTCAATTCACTCTCTAATGATGTGACACAGGACCCAGATAGCAGCCTTCAAATTGTGCATAAGAGGGTGTATCACTACTGCAGAAAGCCGTGGAATAGGTGGCGCGCCAATCTTATTCACACTTACTTCAGAAATCCATGGGCTGTTATCTCTTTCGTTGCTGGTGTCTTCCTCTTTGTGTTCACTATAGCTCAGACTGGATATTCCATATATCCCTATTACCGTCCACCCAATGATTCTTCTCCTTCCACTGTCATTCTCGTTCCGGCTCCTCCTCCTCCAAATCATTCATCATCCGACTCCACCTCCCCATCAACACTTGTGATTTCTTTCATCCTTGTTACCATGGGATGCATGCTTACCAATTGATGGATTCACACATTCAGTAAATTGTCTGTGGGGTTTCGCGTTGTTTTCTTCAGTGATTTCTTTCCTCTCATTTGTATTGATTTCTTTTTGTTTGTTTGATTCACCGCAATCTTGAGACTTCACCTCCTGTTGGAACAAATTCCTCACCACAACAATGGTTTATACCAGCATTTGAAAGTTGAAACGTGAACTTGTTCATGCAGTCTCTCTACCTAATCCTATATATTAAAATTGCTTAGACTTTTATAGCTATTAAAACGTGAAGAGAATGACATACATCACAAGCTAGCCGGGGGCCGGGGCTAGCGTGAGGGATAATGCATGTGGCACCAAATTAAAGCAATATTCGATATAATCTTATAAATAAAAATCCTTCCTATTTACAGATACCAAAGATACTTTCCTAGACCAACACCTAATTTATGCATGGATGCATGGATGCATTTACCTGAGATAAGAGATATTCTCTTTTCTAGGATACTTCAAGGTTTTGTATGGGAATGCCAACACACCATAAATAGTTCTTGTACCTACATGAAGAATATATAGAAATTTTCTAATTAAATGGAGAACAATTATGTGAGTCTCAAGTACCAGACGGTGCGCTTAGCTAAAGTAGGCAGCGACCATTATAGAAGAAAGCTAGCTTGCAGCTGTTTTCTTTTTGTTTTTCTTAACAACTGAAGCTTGCGGCTGTTAGAACAGCAGCAACAGGAAGCAGATGTAGATAACAATGCTACATCAATTATTTTAAGGTAACAAAGGTCACAAAACTTCATGTAGCAATATAACACTTCTAGCTTGCTATGTCAAGCAAGAGATTGGGACCGTCACCAATCTGAACTACCATAACATTTTAACGTTTTAGAACCTGTTGATTCTGACTCACAATGAATCCTGGCATTGCATATTTGATAATCAGTCCACTTGGGGATGATGGTCAGATCTTTCAGTTTCTAAGCAAGGTAAAAGTCCTTGGGACAGTTTGAGGGGCTGATTCTTTCACAAGAAATCTTCTTGCATTCTGATTGTATTTCAAATTTTATCCAGTCTTACATGGTATATAACACTTAAAAATCTGAACACATGAATTTACACAAATTGTAATACAATGTACATCTCTCCTGGACTTCAATACCTCGCTGGCCAACAATTCTTGGCTAGATGGAACACCTAGATCATTTGATAGTTTTTAACACAATTGCACATACCCAAAAGTTGATGTCGGTGCCTGAAATCTGAGAGGAGAGAGCGAGGGATAAGGTTCTAGCTAGAGAGTAGTAATGGAGTATATATATACCTGTCTATATGCAGAAGGATCTCCATATGATTTTCTTAATTCAACTACGTAAATGCTGGGCTTAACTCAAACATCTGACAATTCCTATGAGATCACCACTAAAGTAACAAATATGTTACTTGAGAAACAAGTAGACACTACAACATGCACAAGTTTCTGTCACTCGGAATTAGTTTAAATGAAATACCTCTGCTGCAACTGAGAGACTACCCAGATTTCTCTGCCCCTTGTTCTCTTGCATCACCTTTAACTGAAATGTTGAACATAAACATAACAATATTTTAGCGGAATATTGCAGCAAAAACAACACAAAATACACAAGTTTGTATATATGATCAACAGATCGTCCAAAAACAGCTATTTCTGGGTTCTGTGTGAAGGGAAGATAGCGTGTTACAAACAATACTTACCCTTCCACTTTTCTTCTGGACACCACATCCCATCTCTGCTACAATTTCTTCAATCCTCTCAAGCAAATCTTTTGCAGAGTGGTTGGAAGTAAATCTGATTTTCCTCTCAGACTACAGAATGCAGATATCAACTAATTCAGTAAACGTACGTTGTTGTTCCTGATCCTGCTCTTCACTTAATTTCATGGAAGCCAACCACTCGCTCTTATAGAACTTGGCTTCAACAACACAACTATTCAGGTCCAAAGCAGGATCTGCAGACAAGACAACCTTCTCGAGATAATATCTGGTTTTCAACGAAGGGAGGAGAATGGGAGCAACTGATTTTTGAAAAGGGTTAACATGAGCGGATGGTCCTTCGATGTTCTTCTAGTGTAGCCAACCAACCATGGCTACAGCCAATAAGTAGCCTGGTGACTCAAGATTGTTGATGTAGGCTCTTCTTTCGGAGATGCTGTACAGTGAACTTGGCAAGATTTTTTCTTTTGGTTGAAGTATTATGAACTTCTTTGAAACCAGAAGGGATCAAGAGCATGGGAAGTACCTTATTAAGCTGCCAGCGCTGTGTAGTGTAATAGTCCGGTGCCAAATTCTATTCCCGTCATATGGACAGTAATAATGTGCAATCTGCAATAGTATCTGGGCAACTCTTTTTTTATAATTTCTGCAGCAGTAAGGGTCACTACTGGGGCTGGTGTTTGCTTTAATAGTATTCATGGGTTAGGAATCAGTGAAGATTGAGCTTCAAACCAAAATGAAAAATGTTATGAATATGTAATTCAATTGAATAGAAAATTTGTTTTTAAGAAGGCAGGAATCAGCTACGTACCTTGATGATTTAATAATGAAACTTACCTTGCATGAAGAAAGGAATTTTCACACTCGTAGTAACCCCCTGACAACTTTACCTTTAAGAATGCTAGTAATGACATAGTTTGTATGCTTATTTTGGGGGAGTAGCATATCTGCTTGGATTTGCTTCTAAAGCAAGAATAAAATATTGTACACACTGAAACAGTGAAACTTCAGAATTTGATTCCGATTTTCAGGGAAGTATAAAAAGAACAAATTTAGTTGTCTCAAGCCAGTAGAATTGTTGAGAAAACCAGAAGAACATAATGGCTGGCACCGGATGGATTATTCAAGTTAATGAAGATCTCAAGAACATGGAAGGTCTTTCAACAGAGAAGCATCACTGGAATAAGGGGTCAATCTACAAATTACCAGCTAGCCTCACAGACATGAACAAGAAGGCCTACAAGCCTCAAACAGTCTCCTTCGGGCCTTACCATTATGATCCTTCAAATCCAATGGAGGAGCACAAGCACCGCGCGCTGCTTCATTTCCTCAAAAGATGTGGAAAGTCTGTTGAGTTGTTTGTAGATGCATTGGCTGAAGTAGAGAATGATTTGAAGGACTCATATACTCTGCTTCATTCTGTGCCGAAAGAAGTCACAGACATATTCCTGCAACTGATGATTTTAGATGGCTGTTTCATGCTGGAAATCCTAAGGACTGCTGCTCATGTACTGGACGATTATGCTCCTAATGATCCCATCTTCGGCAATCATGGTAGGCTCCATGTCGTGCCATACATCAATCGTGACATGTTAATGCTTGAGAATCAGTTGCCAATGCTTGTTCTTGAAAAGCTGGTGGCAGTTGAGCATGATAAAGCTAAGGTAAAGTATGTCAACGATGAGTCTAGAGTAATTGATTAGTTGGTCTGTCGAAATATTTCTTATAATTTAGCAGTAATGGCTACATTATTTTGGACAGGATGAAGGGTTTGTGACCAAGCTCATACTCAAGTTCCTCTGCTCCTGCAATGTTTCTCCAAACATGGGAAAGTGTGTGCATGTATTGGACGTGTACAGGAAAAGTCTGCTTCAGCATGAGCCTGATCACAAATATATTCGCCACAATATAAGGTTAATGGAGCGTGACGATGAGATCATCTGGTCTGCAACGGCGCTCAATGAAGCAGGAATCAGGTTCAAGAAAAGTGCAACTACAAGCCTCAAAGACATCACATTCGCCCGGGGAGTGCTGAGGCTCCCTGTTGTTGTTGTGGATGACACCACCGAGTCCATGTTCTTGAATCTGATGGCATTTGAAAGATTCCATGTAGGAGCAGGAAATGAGGTAACTTCTTATTTAATCTTCATGGACAACATCATAGACAATGCTAGGGATGTCTCCCTCTTACACTCGAAAGGGATCATCCATAATAGTCTGGGGAGTGACAAAGCAGTGGCTAATCTGTTCAATTCACTCTCTAAGGATGTGACACAAGACCCGGATAGCAGCCTTCAAATTGTGCATAAGAGGGTGTATCACTACTGCAGAAAGCCGTGGAATAGGTGGCGCGCCAATCTTATTCACACTTACTTCAGAAATCCATGGGCTGTTATCTCGTTCGTTGCTGCTGTCTTCCTCTTTGTGTTCACTATAGCTCAGACAGGATATTCCATATATCCCTATTACTTTCCACCAAATGATTCTTCTTCTTCCACTGTCATTCTTGTTCCGGCAGCTCCTCCTCCTCCAAACCATTCATCATCCGACTCCACCTGCCCATCAACACTAGTGATTTCTTTCATTCTTGTTTCCATGGTATGCATGCTTACCAATTGATGGATTCAATAAACTGTCTGTGGGGTTTCGCGTTGTTTTGTTCAGTGATTTCCTTCCTCTCATTTGTATTGATTTCTTTTTGTTTGTTTCTTGATTAACCGCAATCTTGAGACTTCACCTCCTGTTGGAATAAATTCATCACCACAACAATGGTTAATACCAGCATTTGAAAGTTGAAACAAGAACTTGTTCATTTATGCAGTCTCTTTTACCATAACTATTCCTATATATACTAAACTTGGTTAATGTTGTAGTATATATGACTCATGTTGTAGTATGTATGAGTCATAGTATAAATGTCTATATCATGTAATAAGTACTTGAGTGTATAGATAGGTACTTGAGTGTATAAACATAGGTACTTGAGTGTATGAAGACTTGTGTGACATGCTTTATACCAAGAGGCAACAAACATGGCAGATTTCATCATTGAATGCCAGTATGTGGAGCTGCAGCCCTCAATCAACAAGAGAAGATTGTTATCATTTTGAGTTTCTCTTAGAGCATTCACACTAGCTTTGTATTTCTATATAAACCCTCCATTGTGAGATGAATAAACACATGAATTCTCTCTGAATCTCTCTCTCTCTCTCTGTCAATTTTGATTGTCCTTAAACACGTTATCAGCACGAAGTTGCTCTAGAATTAGAATCGAAAATTGACAAGAGTAGAGTTCATCATCAATCGAAGTCATTTTTCCACACCTACAAAAAACCTCCAAACCCTAGCTCATATCAAAGCCCTTGATCCAAGAAGCCCAGAACCGGTTTTAGAACCGCCAAAACCGGCCGGAAACCGCCTGAACCGGCTACCGGAAGTTTTGGACCGCTGCCGAGCTGCTGCCGAAGTGCTGCCGAGCGCCTGCGCGCATCTGCCGAGCGCCTGCGCGCACCTGCCGAGGGCCTGCGCAGCAGCTACCGAGCACCTGCCGAGCACCTGCCGAGCCATCTGTCGAGCAAGTTTCCGACACTTCCTCCGGCCACTGTTCCGGCAATCCTCCGGCCACTGCTCCGGCCACTTTTCCGGCCACCCTCCGGCCATTTTCCGGACACTTTTCCGGCGACTTTCCGGACACTTTTCCGGCGACTTTCCGGACACTTTTCCAGCGACTTTCGGACACTTTTAAGTAATTTTCCGACAATACTATTTCGATGTATTTATTAATAAAAGTTCCTGTTTTTGCTTATCAGGAAACTGCGAATTGTGGGGTACATAAAGGCCAATGACTATTTCGAGGTATTTCTTACTAAAAGTTCCTGCCTTTGAGTTTTTCACTTCTTTTACCTCTCTTGCTTTTTCCCGGAAAATTGCAATCAAAAAGCAGAATTGTGGATATTCACGCTAAACGAACTAAGAGCGTTTGTAATCAATGAACTAAGAGTGTTCATAATAATCGGACTAAGAGCGTCCGCAAAACATCAATTTATGGACTAAAAGTGGAATCGTGGGGATTCACGCTATACGAACTAAGAGCGTTCGTAATCAATGTACTAAGAGTGTTCATAATAATCGGACTAAGAGCGTCCGCAAACATCATTGTTTTCATCTAATCCAAATATTCTTGGAAATTGATTTCTTGGTAGCATAGCTCAGAAATCTTATTATCTTAGTTTTCGTGGAAGTTTAAACTCCGAAACTAATATATCTTATCTTCCTATTTTTCAGGATGTCGAATGAACCTAGACTCGACTTTCCAATGCTTGACTCAACAGGCTCGGAATACCATGGCTGGGTAACCGACGTTGAGAACCATCTCACTACGAGAGGGATGTTGCCCATAATACAGGCACCTGACCAGGGCCTTGTGTTCCAACGAACACCCACAAAGCATGCTGCTCAAGTAATTATCTTGATGTGACGCTATATGGATCAATTGAAGCATTGGTTCAAGCAATGCCATGCAAGTACTCAATTAGCTGCGAGCTACAAAGAGTATAGGCAATTCAGGGAGCAAGAATCCAACCTTGCCGAAGATGAAGATGGTGAAGATGTCAATCTCACCATAGAGGACTTCAAAGCTGAACAAGTGCACGGGGATGCCGCAGACTTTGATTAGAATAGTCCTTTTCTATTTTCCAATAAACGGCAAATGTGCCTTAGTCAATAAATGACAATTGTATTCAATCTTTCTCATGTGGCGCATCAAATGAAGTATGATGTCTAGGAAAGTAATTGAGATCGGGGTACTTAAGCGAGCCTCGCTCCACCAACATCTCTCTCTACTTTCCTGGTCATATTTCATTAGAGTTACCAAACGGATTGATTGACTACGATTTGTCTTATTTTGATTTTACTTTTGGAATAGACTTTGGAAAACTTTGATGTAATCATTGGCTATTAATAAAGTGTCGCATTATTATTCAATGTCATGGACATGTGTTAATTTCCGAACTTTAAAGATATAAGAGCCAATGTTTTTCATGTGAAAACACATTGTAAGAATGGACAAGAGTTCCTTTGCATCGCCTCTAATGACTACGGACATAAACGAGTATTAGAGAAACTTATGTGTCGCTCTAGTGGGTTGCATGCAACCACTATTCGAGTCATTGAATCAAACCATGTCATAAGAGATGACTTATAGGATTCTGACACATATAAGCTTTGGAAAGACCGTTTGGGATATCCAGGTCGTGATATGATGTTCCGTATATTAAAGACTTCACGGACATCCATTCCTCAAAACGAAAAGAAGTATGAACCAAAGATTGGTCCAAAAAGTTACTTCGTTTTGCAAAGCTTGCTCTTTAGCAAAGATAGGATCGAGACCATCCTATGCAAAGGACACTAAAAATAATATACCATTCTTGCAAAGAATCCTTGCAAAGAATCCAAGGTGATATTTGTGGACCTATTCAACCAACCTGCGGATGATTAAATATCTCATGATGTTGGTTGACACGCAAACACACTAATCACGTGTTGTGCCATTGTCCATCTATAAAAGCTACGTATGCTATACTCCTAGCACAAATCATATGACAATGGGCTCACCCCCCAGATTCATCCTTCAGTCAAATAGATTTGACTATGCTAGAAAGTTTACATCGAAGACTTTCGATGGTTATTGCAAAGGGACTGATGTTAGACATCACATTCCCATATACACTCCCAAAAGGTCTCGCAGACATAACTACGATGGTAGTTCAGATATTGGTGATGCACACCAATCTTCTTATATCCGCTTGGGGAGATGCAATATCGCATACAACTATGCTAATTTCTCTACGACCTACCGCCACTCAATGTATATCCGCGTTACAGCTAGTGACTGGGTACAAATATTTTGTACTTACGCACATTCGAGTGAGCCATTTATGTGCCAATTGCGCTGCAAACAGCGCCTATGGTAGGTCCTTACCAATAAGTGAGCAACTTAGTTGGATTTGAGACTCCAACAATCGTTCGCCACTTAATGCCCTTGCAAGGCGATCTCCTTTCCGTTTGATTTACAGATGTCACTTTGATGAGACAGTCTTCCCATCGTTAGGGGGAGATAAGAACTCGAATGTTCAGCAGGAACGACAGGAATTGTCGTGGTCTGTCCCCACTATGTCTCATCTCGATCCCTATTCGAATGTTCAGCAGGAACGACAGGAATTGTCGTGGTCTGTCCCCACTATGTCTCATCTCGATCCCTATTAAAAGTGACGAGATCACACATTTGCTGCAAAAATGCCTGCAAGGAAGGATGTCCCTACAAATAGGACGTAGCGCCACCCTACACAGAGGTAGGCAAGGCGCCAACGCCATAGAAAGTGGCACTCTGGCGTTATAGGCCAAGGCCCCAGCTAAGATGCATGGGAAGCCTGTGGATTCGAAGGATACTTTGGCACAATCCTTGGATCATCGACACTCAACATCCGTCTTATGAGTATCTTCCGGATTATGGTTATCGTTGGGGGACGCCTCAACGTCAGAACCTATTTCTGAGAATATAGAGCTCTATGAAAATGACACTAGTGTACATAAGACGTGGAATAGAAACTCCATCATAATTGATGATGTATTTGCGCATTTTGATGCACATGAGTTTGTTGAGATCGATGATATCGAACCACGCTCCGTTGAAGCATGAATACCAACGTAGAGAAATTTGGCCTAAATGGAAAGATGCGATCCAGGTTAAGTAAGATTCTCTAAACGAAGAGGAAGGTCGTTGAGCCAGTGATGCCAACACCTTCTTACATAAAACCTATTGACTAATGGGTCTTCGTTAGAAAGAGTGTTGAGAAAAAGAGATGACAATCTCACCTTATGGCGCAAGGCTTCTCACAAAACGCCCTGGAATTGACTACGATGAGACATATTCTCTCGTAATGGATGTCATTGCACTCCACTACCCTGTCAGTTTGGTAGTTTCCAAATAACTGAACATGCAGCTTATAAATGTGGTCACTACGTATCTCTATGGGGATCTAGATACGGAATATACATGAAAGTTCATAAGTGAAACTTTAGTTACCCAAATCAAGTGGCTCTAGACCACGGAGCGCGTTTGCAATAGAGTTGAAACGCTCACTAAAAGTGACTACTTGATTGGGAAGGGATATGCCCACGCGTTTCCATAACAAGTTTCGGATTCTATCGCGGTTTTCATGTTGGACATGATCTTCATTAGAAGCCCTTAAAGAGTTAAGGGAAACCGCTGAACACTTGAAATCCGAGTTTGAGATGAAGGATTTTTGGGAACACGATTATGCCTCAGTTTGGAACTTGAGCACCGTGTTGATAGATGCTTAGGCATTTTGACAAAGGTCAAGCCTTCAAGCACCCCATTATCGTTCGTAGTCTTGATCCTAAAAAGGATCATCTTCGTCTGAAGGATGATCAGACGAAGATGTGCAAGAGGCAGAAGTGCGAATAGGCGCATTATTGTAATTAGCTCAATGCACAAGACTGGACATCTCGTTTTGACATAAACTTGTTAGCTAAAAGGTATAGCTCTGCGCCAACGCGACGCCATTGGATTGGTGTAAAAGATATCTTTCGATACTTGAGATGTACGATCGATATGGGCTTATTCTATCCCTACAATAGATGATGGAATCAGACCCATCACACACCAGAGACGCCGCCAAACGCTGGCCCGCGTTTTCTATTCCTACCCCAAAATGACATAAGTGTTTTTGGAAGGTTTTGCTGATATTGGGTATCTGTTGACCCATACAAAGGCCTTCCCAGACTGGTAAAGTGTTCACCATGGGTAAGACCGCGATATCTTGAAGGTTTACAGAATAGACCTTAGTCGCTATATCTTCGAACAATGCAGAGATTATTGCTCTTCACGAAGTAGTTCGTGAATGTATATGGACTGGATCCATAGTTACGCATGTTCGAACAGTTGTAGTTTGAAGTCTACCACAGATGAGCCTACAAGCATTTAAGATAATGCTGCTTATTTTGAAACAAATGAAGCAAGGCTGCATCAAAAGCGACAACATCAAGCATAAAATCAGCAATAAAAGACTCTCCTCAAAGATCAATCAGAGGGGGAGATGTCTACATATATGGTCTCGAAACGTGAAGAGTGTGTTGTGCTCTTTTTCCCTTTCGACCGAGGTTATTTTTATCCCACATGGTTTTCATTACTCGGCAAAGGTTTTTAATGAGGCAACGAGAGAAGCACCACGTTTGGGAGACACAAAGGAGATGTTGAAATCAGGGGGAGTATCCAGAAGCATACCCACTTGACCATCGTGTACTCTTTTTGTCCTTCGTCCAGGGTTATTTTGTCCCACTGGGTTTTGTTACCTGGCAAGGTTTTAACGAGGCACATCTTTAGCATGGTCGCCCCATTTATACTACATCCTGAAGATGTTTTGATTCAACATATATGCATTTGCTCATCTTTTCCCTTTGACCACGGGTTTTTTCCCACTGGGTTTACCGGGCAAAGTTTTGGTGTAGCAACTCTAAAATGCATCCCTCTCGTAGACATATTACCTACTTATGATGCTGATAAGAAGACTCCACTTATCTCCGAAGCTGTGATATTACTACTCCACACTCAACGCGCGTTGTGCTCTTTTTCTCCTTCGACCAAGGTTGTTTTTTCCCACAGGGTTTTATTACTTGGCAAGGTTTTTAACGAGGCAACTTCGAAGCGCACGCATAGACAATACTATTAACATGAAATATCCAAGGGGGAGTGTTGTAGTATATATGACTCATGTTGTAGTATGTATGAGTCATAGTATAAATGTCTATATCATGTAATAAGTACTTGAGTGTATAGATAGGTACTTGAGTGTATAAACATAGGTACTTGAGTGTATGAAGACTTGTGTGACATGCTTTATACCAAGAGGCAACAAACATGGCAGATTTCATCATTGAATGCCAGTATGTGGAGCTGCAGCCCTCAATCAACAAGAGAAGATTGTTATCATTTTGAGTTTCTCTTAGAGCATTCACACTAGCTTTGTATTTCTATATAAACCCTCCATTGTGAGATGAATAAACACATGAATTCTCTCTGAATCTCTCTCTCTCTGTCAATTTTGATTGTCCTTAAACAGTTAAACTTTTATACCTATTAAAGCGTGAAGAGAATGACATACATCACAAGCTAGCTGGGGCTAGTCTGTATCCAGACATATTCATCAGTGAGGGATGATGCATCTGACACTAAAGCAATATTCTAATCGTATAAATAATAAATATATCTTGAAATCCTTCCTAATTACAGACAAGCAATTTCAAATCTCTCCATGTTTTTTTTTTTCCCATGCAAGCCTGATTAGTAAAACGTTAGGCCTATACCACTGTATGTACGGAAGCTCCAATACATACATGGAAGAGAGTGATAGGGAGAGAGACTTTGATGCCGCCTCTACAAAAAGACCAAACTCCAAATTGTCTCTTCGTCTCCAAATGCAACAAAACTAGTCCAACTCTTAAACTTGTATAACCCAAGCAACTAGCCTCCGTCAGTTCATTTTCCAATTCCAATTAAGGTGAGCTGCAAGAGGTGATGTAGATTATCAGATTGCAATACACTACTAGATAACTGACACACAAGATGTAGAAAAAGGAACTTACAATGTTATTCCGAGGCTTGCCCCAATAGAATCCATGGAGAATTACTGGCAAGAGATTGCAAGCTACAAGAACAAAAATTGCAAATGCTTGCTTTCCCATCCACAATAGCCTATTTATAGGGTTTAGAAAACATGTGGCAAAAGAAAACCAAAGCAAACATAATCTATCCTAAATATGGGAAATGAAGAATATATAGAAATTCTCTAATTAAATGGAGAAAAATTATGTGATGGCCGGACCTCTCACAGGGGAATAGAATTAAGCGACTCTCAAGTACCAGATGGTGCGCTTAGCTAAAGTAGGCAGCGGCCATTATAGAAGAAAGATTGGCAGCTGTTTTCTTTTAGTTTTTCATTTTAACAATTGAAGCTTGCAGCTGGTTAGAACAGCAGCAACAGGAAGCAGCTGTAGATAACAATGCTACATAAATTTTATTAAGATAGCAAAGGTTGCAAAACTTGATGTAGCAGTCATATTACACTTCTAGCTTGCCATGTCGAGCAAGAGTTTGAGACCATGAAATCTGAACTACCCCATCAACATAACATTTTAACGTTTTAGAACCTGTTGATTCTGACTCAACGATGAATCTTGGCATTGTAATCAGTCCACTTGGGGATGATGGTCAGATCTTTCAGTTTCTAAGCCAGGTAAAAGTCCTTGGGACAGTTTGAGGGGCTGATTCTTTCACAAGAAAATCTTCTTGCATTCTGAATGTATTTCAAATTATATCCAGTCTTATATGGTAACACTTAAATTTGAACAAATGAATTTACACAAATTGTAATACTATGTACATCTCTCCTGAGGTTTATATGCTATGCCGTTTGACTCTGCAAAGAACTGGACTTCAATACCTCGCTGGCCAACAATTCTTGGCTAGATGGAACACCTAAATCATTTGATAGCTTTTTACACAACTGCACATACCCAAAAGTTGATGTCAGTGCCTGAAATCTGAGGAGAGAAAGCGAGAAATAAGGTTATAGAGTAGGAATAATGGAGTATATACCTGTCTATATGCAGAAGGATCTCCGTATGATTTTCTTAATTCAACTACGTATAATGTGGGGCTTAACTCAAACACCTGATGCAATCACAGAGACAACTATGAGTCACCACTAAAGTAACAAATCTGTTACTTGAGAAACAAGTAAACATTACAACACAAGTTTCTGTCACTCGGAATTAGTTTAAATGAAATACCTCTGCTGCAACTGAGAGACTACCCAGATTTCTCTGCCCCTTGTTCTCTTGCATCACCTTTAACTGAAATGTTGAACATAAACATAACAATATTTTAGCTGAATATTGCAGCAAAAACAACACAAAATACACCAGTTTGTATATATCAACATATCGTCCAAAAACAGCTATTTCTGGGTTCTGTGTGAAGGGAAGATAGCATGTTACAAAACAATACTTACCCTTCCATTTTTCTTCTGGACACCATATCCCATCTCTGTTACAATTTCTTCAATCCTCTCAAGCAAATCTTTTGCAGAGTGGTTGGAAGTAAATCTGATCTTCCTCTCAGACACATCCTAAATTAATCAGACAGAATGCAGATATCAACTTCGGTAAATATTCAAGGCCTATTAATACAAAGAAATCACTTTAGAAATGTACTGTGAGATTAGCTTTACACTTACCTCTTTCTCAAAGAAGCCAGAGAGGTCTAGACATGAGGACATTCCAATCAACTGAAAGGCATTGATAAGGGTGGGTGAGTGCTGCAAATCTGGACTCTTCTCCCCTTCAGATGGCTGATACAGAAACAAACAATTGTCTCAGCTATAGCAGATAACAAAACTAATATGCACAAAGAGTGGGCACTGAGCATAAAATGCTAGTTCATACCGCTTCATTTATTGACAAATCTTTGGTATCAACATTTATATCTTCCTCTTCTTCGTCGGGTTTTGCAGGAAAGTAATCCTGCTTGAACCATTCATCTGACTTGATGTCTGTCATGTTTATTCTAGTGAGAGGATTGGGATCGAGAACCCTTCTTATCAAGTTTTGAGCACCAGGTGATAACCATTTGGGTATCTGAACATCCCCCTTCAATATCTGAAATCCATCCAAAAACGTTAACTTCACTTTGACGTATATCAAATAATACAAGATTTTTTGTTACAAGGCAATATAACTGAAGGAAAGACCAAAGAGAATTTGCCAATACCTTTTGATAGAGAACTGCAAGATTCCTATCATCGAACGGGAGATACCCCGTTAGAATGACATATAAGATGACACCACATGACCATATATCAGAGGCGCCACCATCATACCCTCTATTAGCGAGGATCTCAGGAGCAACGTAATTTGGGCTTCCACAGGTTGTATGCAGCAACCCATCTTCCTGTTATTTCAGGCAGAATGAAAGGGTTAAGTTACAGGACTCGAAAATGTTTCACTTAAATGCTTGGATTGGAAGGGAAGAGTAATGTACCCTAAAATGCTGGGGCAAAGCACTAAGGCCAAAGTCAGATATCTTTATGTTTCCTTTGGAATCAACAAGAATATTCTCCAGCTGCCATCAAAACATACAATATTAGATGTGAGCAAATTAGAAACCTAGATGACATTGAATGTCATGCAGAAAGTAGAAAGTAGAAAGTACCTTAAGGTCCCGATGGAAAACGCCTTGGTTGTGGCAGTAGCTCACACCATCAATTAACTGTTGGAAAAGCTTTCTACCTTCAGATTCTGTAACTCTTCCCTTTTGTGCCTGTTAACATAAAAAACTTATTAGCATAATCAACTTCCTGCCTCTGAATATAAAATATCAAAGTAAGAGCTCCTTACAATTTTGTCAAACAATTCCCCGCCAGTAACATATTCTAGGACCATGTAAATCTTGGTTTTGCTTGCCACAACCTGCATCGTTTCCATGGTAAGTACAATCAGCAGAATTAGTAGAAGCATTGTTGGCCACGGCTTTGATGTTTAAAAACTAGTTTAAAGCATTCTATCGAAATCAAAGGTAGAAATAGAATCTATTCAACATGTAAAATTATGTTAATGGTTGGAATACTTCTTGTGCTTTCTCAATTATATATACAACCAAGCTTTTGGACAAACTATTGGAGCTAAGTTTCAACTGCATAGACTGGTTTAAGTGATTAATCCCATGCAAATTTGAATGGCATCGGTCGACCAATGGGAAAACATTCAAAAGGAATAATGTTTAAATACAATTACTTGAAACAAGTGGATATCTGTTCCACCTTGCAAAGGGCAAAGCAATTGCCACTTAATAAAAAAGACCAGTTCTACTTTTCTAAAAATCCAGTCATCCATAAAATCACAGCATCATTCTAGTATTTATTTTCTGTTAAGAACTTTTTTGTAATATTTCCTTTCATATTAGTCCTAGAAAGACATATCCAAGAACTAATATATATTGCTGTTAATATATCCTTCGCTAAATTTAGTTTAAACTCTTTGCCAAAAAAAAAAAAAAAAAAAAAAATATTTAGTTTAAACTATACACTGAAAACAACATATCATATATGCAAGTTGAGGCAATCATGCTTGGATTTTAATGTCAGGGAAGGTACTGGTGGACATAACCATAGCGTTGATGATCTTATCCAACAGAATGGGGGCAGAGGTTTCTTTCAAGGACCCATTATGACACGTGGTTCACTTGGTCTGGTTGATTGAAACAGGGCCCCAAGAAAATAATTCAGTGGCCCAGCTCGTCACTATAATTTAATATTTATAACCAAGAACCAAAAAAACGAATCTGCTGAGGGTAGTTACACATGGATATCGAGCTGAGATCTATGGCCAGTTCAGAGCAGTCATCTGATTGGCGGTGAAGCTTGTATTAGGTGGAGTATCATAAGAATGGAGATCAGTAATTGGTAAAGTAGCTGATATAGTGATATGACTAAAACCTATTTAAGAAGCTAATTGACTATAATTACGGTACCCCACTCATGCCTACCAAAGATTATGTCAAAACGTAACTGTATCGATTAGTGGTGAAAACTCGGCATGTGCTTCACAGATAAAGAACAATAATGCTCAACAGGAAACCCCTGATTGGCGTTGATGCTGTTTATAGACCCCATTAATTAAGAAATTGGGATCATTATCGTATGAGAAATTAGTGGATAAACACAAAGATTATGCTGATGATGATTGAGGATGATGAATCAGAAAATAATGGACATAAAACAAGACGTGTTGGGACAGATCAAGTACAGCATATACACAGCATAATACCTCGTGTAATCGGACGACGTTTGGATGTTTTAGAAGCTTCAAAGTGCCAATCTCCCTCTTTATCTGCAATACAGAATATTGTTAATGTTGAACCAATAATCACACAAAAACAGGAACCGAAATTGAAGTTGGATCATGTTAAACCGTACAAAATGAATGCCAATTCTCAGTTTCTTGTTACAGAAAATGTCCGATTTTGTGTTGCAATTAATAAACGCCATGAATGCTAAATGCCAGTTTTTTTTTTTTTTTTGACCAGAGCCAAATGCCAGTTTCAGTTTCTTATTTGTTTATACATCAACTCATATGCAGCCAAATGGTATTTAAAAAAAAAAAACACAGCTTGCACTTGCAACCAAAACCATTTAGAACATCAAAACAAATAAGCACCACCCAGAAAACGCATCAAGGCATTGACACAAGACCAAAACTTTCCAGCTCTAAAAAACAAAGAAAGATTAAAACTTTCGAACCAAAAGATCAAGATGAAAACAAAAGAGTAAGAAACTTAACCAAAAAAAAACCCCATTAGTGAAAGATTGAAGCTTTTTGCATTCTTCAACACTACCCAGAAACCCCATCAATGAAAGATTTGAAACTTTTCAAAGAAAAAGATCAAAACTTTGAGCAAATAGATTGAAAAAAAAAACCTGGTCGGCGATGTTGTGGTCGTTAATTCTCTTCTTCTCTAGAATCTTAACGGCAAATGGTTGGCCGGTGACGACGTCCTTAGCAAACTTGACTTTGCCAAAATTGCCCTCGCCGAGAGTCTTTCCCAACTCGTATTTTCCCAGTCGCATTCCCTTTTCACTGTAATCACTGCTCTTCTCTTCCCTTTTCTTTATCATCACCATGAAATTCAAAACCCACCTCCAAATTTCCAAAGCTCTCTACTTTTGGTGTCTATGAAGGCCTTGAGATAGTACGAGGACTAAGATTTATATGAGTCCTATGTCTTATATAAGGGAGTAATATATGTGATTATGTACCTCGTGACTGGTCTTAGATTGAATGGGTTGAACCGGGAGAAGGGATCAAAAAAATTTAAACGAAAATCCAAAAGTCCAAGTCCAGATGGGCAGAGAAGGGAGACGTGTCTGGGGCTTTATCTCAGCGTTGCTTCTCAATATGAAATTGGATCTGATTATTATAATTTATAACCGATTCAATGCCACTTATATAAACACAGCTGGAGCATATATATGCATGTTTAGGAAATTGGATTAAATGGATTGGTTGAACAATAGACACGTTAAACGTGCGTGGAGAGAAACTGAAATAAAAAGTTGCTAGAAGCCTCCTTGAAGTGTAACTGAGCATTTCTTTTTACCGTGATTATCCTTATCGTTGAAATTTTTTTTTGAAGATTTACGATAAATTGTTTATTTTTTTTTTTTACTTTTTTGTGTGTGTGTGTTGAAGTTTGGCCATTGTAGCATTTTAATCTTCCCACCTTTTGAACCTTATAATTTTTTTTTTTTGACGAAAGGAGGTCAGCCCATTATATAGATTCAGCAAGCAGTACAAAAACGAAACACCCCTAAGGGGTCGACAGAAAGAATCGTTTCTCAGAGTACCCTGAGACTCTTATTCTAAAACAAGAACAGGAAGCCACTATACCCCCAGTACACCCACCTTTTAGACAGTTCACGCACTTTAATTCCAAACAAAAATCAGTAATCTCCGAAGCAAGATAAAAAACCCTCAGAGATTATGAAATTTGCGACCTAACAAAATGAAATAATAATTCGAGGTTGTCGTCCTGGATCCCAAATCTTTATAATAAATCCACCGGGATCCCAAATGCGAATCCAGAATAGAAGAAGCCCACATTCTGCAGCCTTAGACAACTCATTAGGGCCCAAGCCCAAGTCAGAAAAGTAGAGCCAAGCCCAAACCCAATTAGGGTTTACCATTGTAGCCAACGCATTAGTGACTCTGGTCGTGCCGCCATCGCCGCACCCACCTGCCACCATGCCTCCGGTCAACCTGCCCCAAGGAACCAGACAACTCCCTACTCCAACGCCACCAGATGACAAGTGTGAACCAGTCGATCTAGCCAAACCAACGACCCTGACTTCCATAGCAATAGCCAACCCAGACAGAGAGATGTCGCCTGCATCAACAGCTTGGGGAGACACATAGCCCCCGGAAGAGTAAGCCTCTGGCTGCCCTTCATCTTCCCCACAACTCTGGTAGCCTTGCATCTTCTCCACATGTCGGACCAAGTGAAAGTGCCTTCGTCGCCATCCCTGGAGAAAGGACTCCAACCAAACTCGATCCAAATCCGGCTCAATTGAAACCGTGAAAAGTACTGGGTCCCAGATCCTCCAACCACCAGTTCAGTTGGCCGCCGAATGGAACTCAGCCTCAAGCCCTGTTGTGAAACAAATTGAGACGAAGGGAAAGCCCCCGATCTCACCTTCAAGGAGAAAAAAAGAAAAAACGGGAAGGAAGGCCTGGACCGTACCCGAAAACTGCGACACCAAGGGATGGGCCGGAATTTTTCTCCATCGGAGATGGAGGCAGGTTTGAACCTTATAATTTAATTCTCAAGTTAAGTACAAGTGAATCAATTAAGGACCATCAAATTCGCTTTCATTTTTAGCTTTATGTCATTATTATTTTTTTTCTTGGATAATGAAAATTCTTCATTAAGGGACAAGCCCCGAAGAGCCCAGCACATACTGAGGCCCAAATCATAGAATAAAAATGGGTTTCTAATCCACCTATGTCCAGCTCGGACATAAAATACAGGAAATTAAGAAAAACCAATAGAACAATACCAAAAGACAAAGCACCACCGCTTGCAGTTTATAGTTCCATTTAAGGTGGGCAAGGTAAGCCATCGTTCTTCAAAACTTGAATCATGGATGGTGGTTGACAGGACCCGCCCCGGATTTCACCATGAAATCCGAAGTGACCCTGCGGGGCCCACCTTAGAAGAAATTCTACCAAAAATTTGGCGGAACTTCCCCTAAAATGGGCTACCCAAACCTGTAGAAAACATTTACACTTCTCAATCAATTCATCCTTATACTCCTGGAGCCACCCTGCTCCCCAAATCAACATCAGCCTCCAATTCAAAAAACACACATCTCAACTCGAATAGCATAAATCCCATAGGTAATCAGAGCAATTCTAACAGAAAGGTATAAGAGGAAAACCTAATTCAAAGGCAGATGCGGAAGCCATGCTGTTGACTATGCCTCAACTCCGTGTACGCCCGACCTCAACCAATTCGCCTGCAAACTGGGCATTTGAAACCGAAGGGCCCAGGGGAAAGTACATAAAATACGTTAGCGTGAGTGGACAAAAATAAACAATTTTTAAACCAAATGGATTTTATACTTTCCCACATTTATTTCCTTAAAAACTCTCGATGCATGCAACGATTTAGAAAACAAATCACGAGAAGCTCCGCTCAAGAAAAAAAAAACCGACTAGCCCCGCTAGTCACAAACAACTGAGAGGAAAGATCGAAACTCCGATACTCAATAGGATAAGACCAGCTCCGCTGGTTACATGGAAATCAGACTAGGCCCCGCTAGTCGAGAAATGATAGGATATGGGAAAGAGATATCACCATACGGGAAATGGAGCCTCCCAGGCTCTACCTACCCTCAACTGCCACTCACACATAGATTGTGCGAGGAGGAGAACTAATAACCTCAACTGCCACCCACGTGAGGAGGAGAATAAATCACCTCTACTGCCACTCACCAACACAAAGTAGGTGAGGAGGAGAACAAGCTACCTCAACTGCCACTCACCAACACAAAGTCAGTGAGGAGAAGACCTAATCACATAACCCGCGTATGGTGAGGAAAAATCATCGAAAACCAGTAAATCCATGTAGCTTCCCCACATTTCTCATGAGATAGAAACCATGTATTCAACGACGTGACCCCGCACGCCAAGATTACTCTCAATCTCAAAATGGATAAGTGAGAAATAGGAATAAATCGACGGCGTGTCCCACACGCCCAAATATTCTCAAATCCGTAACCAAAACCGGAATTTAGTATAAGCAAATCTCAATTCCAAAAAAATCTCTCAAAAACTCCAAGAAACAAACCAAATCCAAAAAGAATCATTAATTAGGCATTCCCAATGCCAAAACCGAAAGTCAATAAATAAATGAGAAATCCAACTCCATCGAAAACTCATCTCGAAAATCTTCCAGGAGCTTAACTCGGTGATTAGGGATATACTTAATTCCGGAAATTTACCTCGGAAATAAGGAATTCATCAAATAATATTATAAATCAAAACCATGATATAATTCGAAATCAATTTCCGAAAATTAATTCATTTCCTCAAAAAGTAATATGAATAATCACTAGAGAATTATTTTAAGAAAATAAATGCATGCATCGATATTTAAAACAAAAGTCCACTCACAGTACTATTCCGACGATCATGCATTCGTGTTCCGTCATCGAGCAATAGCTCGGTACGTCGTCCTGTACACAATTATATTCCGTGAATAATTCTTCAATAATATTCATTCATCGATAAATAAATTCTAAAGTGAATTCGAAAGAAATTCGGCGATCGAATTCACGTAAATCACCAACCGATAATTTATATTCAATTCATAACTCCTCAAATTTTCAATCAAACTTCATGTATAAACATTCTACAACCAATGTACGATTTATTAGGCCAAAGCATTAATTAAAACTCATCCCTACGCGCTACCACGCGCCACCCACAGTGGCGGCGCGTGGGCTGATAGAAGCATTTTAATGTGATATTTTAATAGTTAATTCCTCACATTTTGCTTAGTTAATTCCTTAACGAATCGATTTTTAATTCAATTTTTATTTTTAGGTACATTGGAGTAGATGATGATGAAATAAGTGTTAGGTCCATAAAATGATGGAGAAAAATGGAAATGCACTAAAAAGGTCAACTTTACACATTTTCCTACTCCGGCTAGGAGAAACCAAGCCAAGCAAGGAAGAAGGAGCGACCACCTGACCAAATGAACTTCAAATGAGCTGAAACCTTCCAGATCCATTCTAGACATCCTAAGAAACATTTCTTATGAAGAGTGCAAGAGCCAAAAAGAAGTGGAAGGCCTTCAAACAGTCAGCCCAATTTTCTGCAGAAGCAAAACTGGAAAACTGGACCTGTAAGGAGTCCAGCAGAAATTCCGGCCCAAACACATGGAGATAAATTCTGAAAATTTTACAGAATGATCTACACTCATGATGGATCATTTCATATGAAGAAGTCACGGGCAAAATCTGAAGTCTTGGTGGAGAATTAATTGAAGGAAAAATGAGTAGAAAGTGACTCAAACCTAACAAATTCCATTAGTGTTTAAATATTCAAACCTAACAAATTCCATTAGTGTTTAAATGCTCAAACCTAATAAATTCCATTAGTGTTTAAATGCTCAAACCTAACATATCATCATTTGTTTAAATCCAAATAGTTTTGCTTGGTAGCCTATAAATAGAGGCTACAACAAAGAAGAAAAGACATTCCTTCATCCATTCCATCTTCTTTGTCTCTCCATTTCCTTTCCATTTTCCTTTCCATCCTCTAGTTTCAAGTTTAGTCATCTCCACGAGTTCAAGCAAGGCCAAAGAAGAAGAAGAGAAGCCGTGAGCACTTCCATCCATAGCCATCCTTGAAGCTTGCTTTCGAGTTTCAAGAATCCACAACGTGAATCATCCATCTCATCTTCATCCACGGTGTAATCCTATTCTCCTTTGTAACCTTTGCTTTGAATTTCGTTGGTTATGAACTAGTTGACATATATGTTTGAACAAAGTATTATTTCTGGAATTTTTATGATTAATTGAGAATTTTCAGATTCATATATTGTGATTCGAGAGTTGCTTATGTGGGTTTGTTTAATTAAATTTGCGTTATAGATAACTTTTGTATTTTAATCTTATGTGGTTGCAAACACTTAGGGTTTCGATATGAATGGTGCTAGGTTTAAGAACATGAAATCGACTTTTCGTTTTGTGTAAACTTGAATCAAAGTAGTAAAGGTTTTGTACAAAGATCGAATTTAATTAAAGAGAATTGCAATTAGGTGGACTTTTCCATACTAAGTTGTACACTTGAGTTGATAGCCTTTCTCTATGTGTAATGCGTTAAACATGACATGATTGACTAGCTTTCTAGGGTTTGATTGCATGTTTGATAGGATTAATCTAGGTGCTTTCGCTTAGGTTAATTAGCATTGAAAAGTAAAAAATGGGAATTCATTTGCTTTCGAATGTTTCACATGATCAACTCCTTTCTCATGACTTAGATGAACAATATTAGGGTTTGAATCAATTTTAATCATAAGTTTCGGTTTTGATCTTTGTTCCTTCATTCCATTCGTATTTTTATGTTTTTTTCATTTTAATTGTTTTTGTTAACTTAGTTTCATTTTCGAAAAAACCAAAAACAAAATCCCCCCTTTTCGTGTAAAATGTTTATATTTTGTGAATACATTTGTGAATATTATACTTTGTTTTAATTTTAATTGTTTAATTGTTTGACAATGACAGGTGTACCCTCAATCCCCGGAATAGAACGATCCCTATTTGCTTATACTACTAACGATCTTTTCAGGGTTAAATTATGCGCTTGCTTTGAGCGTATCAATTTTTGGCGCCGTTGCCGGGGATTGAAAAATCACTTGTTTTTGTTTATAATTGTTGTATATAAACTGTTTGATACTTAGTTTAAATTAACTAGGTTGTTTTTTTTTATTGTTGAATACGAATTTAATTGTAGGTTGTAAATTAAAGAAGGAATAGGTGAAGTCGTGTTTATTAATATTGGCCTAAACCCCTTATTGGTACCTAGTTCAGGTCCCTTAAGGTTGAGGGCGGCCTTTATTAACATTCATTGAACTGTCTAACACACTTAGGACCTTTTACATCCTAGTAAGAATATCCTATGTGAGATGGTGTCTAGGAAGGGGACAACGTTCATGACGGGTTTTTGAATCCAGAAGTGCTTATAAATGGGCTTAGCTCATGCCAAAATGGATTTTTCCTCTCGTGTTCACCCTCCCCTACCTGGCCATTTCAGTAAGGTTGCCCAACGGATGTAGGAGGGACTTTGTGTCTAGACGACTATACTTGGGCCGCACGTCCACTTGATTTACCGCTTGGAATTAGATTTGATATCAATAATGTTTATAACAAAAGAAATACTTGTGCATACTCTTTACGTGTAAATTATTTTGTTGTTTCACACTTTATACTTGTAAAAATACTTTTTACGTTTTATACTCACTTGTGTACTTAACTTGTGTCTTATGTACAAAATACTTGTTAATTATACTTGTAGTTTGTAATTCATAGTTACTTGTTTATTATTATTTTTTTTTTTTTGTATTTCTTTGTTAATATTAAGTTACTAACTTTATTTAATGTAGGTACCGTCTGGCTGCAAGACGTAAAATACAAGCGCTGCTTGGGAGGCAACCCAATTCAGAATATAATCAGATTTGCTTTCTCTTCCCCTTTTACTCCTCCATTTTCTTTTTGTTTTAGTAGTTATTTTCGTAAATTCCATCCCTATATGCTTACTTATTTCATTGCATGCTTTTAATTGATTACATTGAGGATAATGCAATATTTAAGTGTGGGGGAAGGGATTTATATTTTTGTCTTTCATTTTGAATCCTATAAATATTTTTGTCTTTCATTTTGTGTCCTATAAATATTTTTGAGTCCTATATTTAATAATAATAATAAAAAAAAAAAATTTAAAAAAAAAAAAATAATAATAAAAAAAAAAAAAAAAAATGCATTCATTCAGTCTTATTAATTTCAGCTATTTACAAAAAAAAAAAAAAAAAAAAAAATAATAATAATAATAATAATAATAATAATAATAATACTCTATACTAAGCCATGTCTGCATCTCTGTAGGAGTTGAGGCTGAGCTCAAGGGAAATGTGAGAGCCACCGCCATAACCGCTACCTCTCTCGGAAGTAGTCTTCATGATGCCCAAGATGTCCTCACCATGCATGGGGAACAATGGAAGGGTTTCAATCTCCTGGTGATCTCCTCCTCGTTGTTGCAGGGATGTTTGTCCTCCTGTTGTGCCAAAAGAGTTGTACTGGTATTAGTGTTGAAGTGTGAGGAAGAATATGAAACAAAATTTAAATCAAGAAATCCTTCATTACCAGTAGAATCAGTGGAACCAAAGTTGAGATTAATGGATCTACCATCATCAGTAGAACTAGTGGACCCAAAATTGATGTCAATGGATCCACCAGCTGGCCCAAAATTGATGTCGATGGATCCACCAGCACCAGTAGAACCAGCTGGCCCAAAATTGAGATCAATGGATCCACCAGTACCAGGAGAACTAGTTCCCATGGGCACTTGAGCAGCCTGATTGCACCTCTTCATCTGCTTCTCTCGAGCCCTGACATTCTGGAACCAAAAATAAATGTTCTTGCCCTCAACATGTCCATACTGGTTCAGCTGGAGACAGATCTCGTGAATATGCTCTGTAGTTGGGCGCTTAACTCCCTTGTCGTAGTAAAGATCCTTGAGGATCCTTATTTGATCTGGAGTAGGAACCCACCTGGCACGGCTTCGCCAGAAATCTGTGTTGGCACTACTCCCGGCTGCTTGGTTGTTTCCTCCATCCTCGATTTGTTGCTGGGTTTGTAGCTCCATCAGTTGCAGAGTTCGTGGTTCCATGGTGATGGGTTGAGGGGATGTGAAGATCGAAGAGTAAAGTTGTCAAGTGTTTGAAGGAGTTGTTGTTAAAGGGATTAAGGATGATGATGGTGTGTTGGAGATCTGAAAGTTCAGAGGAAAGATGAGATTGAATCAACTAGATGGGAGAGAAGATCAGAAGAGAAGGATTGAATCGAAGAAGAAATATTTTGAGTTTTGAAAGAAGAGGAAAAGCTGAAGAGTTGGGAGAGAGGGGCTGGAACTCAGGAGAGATTTTCGTTCCTTTGGAGTGAACAGTTGCGCCCTCAGAATGCACCTATTTATAGAGCGAGGTGAGCAGATCTCCACCGTTGGATGGACGATTCCTGTGATTCATTCTACGCGTTGGATTAAAGTCGCCCTGAAACCCGGAAAAGTTGTTGGCGCGTGGAGAGCGTGTAAGGGGACCGAGGGAATCTCGAGGCGCTGTGGCAGACAGCTGTAGCCGAAAGCAGATTTGACTGCCATAAATCACGGAAGGGATAAGCCGTGACACAAGTGGGCCGTACTTGGGCCTGTCTCGGATCAAAGCATCACTGTAGCTGTGGGTGGAGGCCTGATGGGCCGAGTTTCAGAAACAGTTTTGGACATGATGGGCCGAGTTTCTGAAACAGTTTTGGATGAGTTGGGCTGGGTTTCTGCAACAGTCTTGGATGTTTTGTGCCGAATTGTTGAAACAGTTGAAACAGTTGGTTTAAATAAAAGGATTGGTATGGATAATAACGTGAGCAGCCGTGCTCGAGTGGTTGAGTGTAAAGTTCGTGTACAAGAGGTCTGAGGTTCGAACCTCGCCTCTCGTTTATTTTTATTATGTTCGTTTATGACATAATAAGTATAAAATTTGTACACATTATATTAAGCACAGCTTGTGCTCCAGTGGTTGGGGACAAAGGTTTCGTGCAGCAAGTTAAGGTTTCGAACCTTGCCTCCCCCGTTTTTTTTTATTTATGTCACTCCATCAGAACCCTCCTCCGAAGGCTGAAACCAGCAAGAAGGCTGCCACTCGCCCGCATACCGCTCCTCCAAAGGAGTAAATGGAGGTACAAGTCTAGGCTGAAAGACTTTAAACATTAAGCGCTGCATGGGAGGCAACCCATTTCAACCGTAGCTGTGGAGGAGCCATCAACGCAGATTTGCTCTCTTAAACTCTATCTCCTCTATTACTATTTTCTGATTGTATCTTTGTTATTTGCGTTTTTAGTTTTTGTTTTTAGGTTTTCTTGAGTTAATCATTCCATTCACATGATAATTGTTCATTGCATGCTCTAACTTGTTTAACATTGAGGACAATGTATGATTTAAGTGTGGGGGGAAGGATTAATGCTTGTAGTTAGTTTTTGTCATAAAAAGAAAACAAAATAAAAAATCAGAAAAATCAGAAAATTAAAAAAAATTAAATTAAAAAAAAAAATCGTTAACTTTGTTTTAGGTTTTATATTCATGTTTTGGTTTTTGTTTATCTTTGTTCTTTAGTTTGTTTGTTTTGTTTGTTTGTTGTTAGAGTCAAAATGAATTTTGGGTAAATATCTTCTTCATCGTAGGCGCATCCAATGGGATGTGATGTCTAAAGGTCTAGTTTGGATATGAGAAGTGCTGACAAAGGGTCTCGTCCCCTGTCAATCAAGTGAGCTGAGCTCCGCCAAAATCGTTCCTCTCTTCACCTGGTCATGTTCCAAAGGAGTTACCGAAAGGAGAAGAGAAATATCCCTAAGTCCAAAACGTTTTTTTTTTTTTTCTTGTATGTTGCGTCACTTTATGTGTTGTTCTTGTTTTTGTTTTGTTTTGAGTCTTAGGATGCCTTTCAACTGTCTGGGATGATTCTATATCTCTGAAATCATGACTAAAAGAGGATCACAACATTGAGATGATTTTAAACATGGTATTCTTTGGTTAATTGAGATATATGAAAAATGTGTGCCTTGTAGTGGATATGGATTGCATGACCTTGGTACAGAATATGAGCATGTTAAGATGAGTTGTGATTCATAAAGCCCATGTGAGATAATTGAACCATGTCCCTTTTTCTTGGAGTGAAATGAAAAATATATTCTTAATTTCTTGGCGATGTTTTGATGATCTCATTATTCTTTCATCTTGATTGACTGCTTGCCATAGATTAAGTTTAATGGACTAGAGAATGCTAGAATTCGCTCTTGTGCTTGTTGAGACGTGATATCAATACATGACCCTGATTCTGGAAGGGATAGAGGTTCTCTAGGAATTACCACCATTGCCAAATAAACTTGTGTCCCCAATTGTGCCCGTCGTGGGACCCCCCTAGTTAAGCCCCTTTGAGCCTACATTAAGCCTTTTCGTTCATCACCCTTAAAATCCTTAACCATGAAGCTTGGTATAGTTACAACTCTACCCTTTGTTCTAAGAACTTAGTGGAGCTAACTTTTGAGACATATTACATGAGTTTGGTGTTAAAGATGAAGATTGAGAAGAGGTGAAAGTTCAAGTGTGGGGGTAGAATTGTCCATAAAGAAAAGATATGTGAAAGCCGTGAAAAATGAAAATAAAGAAAAAAAATATATATACGGCTAAAAAGAAATAAAAAGAAAAGTATATGGACTTTAATACCCCATACTTAGTGATTTTGGAGTTTGCTTTGAATTGAAGGCCCACTACAGAAAAATTTGGCCTTTGTCCATTTCACTAGATTCAAGGGAAGTTTACATTGAAGATTGGGCCCAACATGAAGACATTTGGCCCTCTTATATTACCACTATGGGGAAGTGACGTTTTTGCAATGCCTTGGTGGAATATTTCGAAATCTCTACATTCATATGAGCTCTACTAGGTTTTTAGGACACTTTGATAAATCCTTACCTTTCGTTTCTTTAAACCTTGAGCCTGAGCCCCATTACAACCCTTGAGAGAGGACCTTCTTGATCCTTAAGATGGGACAGCCCTTGATGTGGAGATGAGTTACAAGAGTTGAACCTATGGCAGTCCATTCGTGCAAGTAGTTGATATCCTTCATGAGATCTTTAAAAGAAAAATTATGTGCTTTCGTTTCTATACATATGTGATCTACTTTGTTTATCTTTCACATGTACTTGAGTGAATAAGCTTTTAAGCATTGCCATGATCTGAGAGAAGAAAGAGGGATATACTTGTGAGATTTGAATCATACTTGTCTGAAGCATGCTAAGCTTAAACCCATCACCATTGTTACAACCAAGTCCTACTTGTGTATGTGTGGATTACATGTTTTAATTAACTCTCGAATGCCTAAACATTAATTCTTGGTTGAGTGCTAATCTTGGTGTGGTGAAAGTAAGAGATTGCTGAGACAAAAAGTTGAAGGGCAATAGAGTCATTGTATTTGTAGAGTCTTTAAATTTTCGTTGAGTCTTAGTTGTGTCTGTGTTTTGATTTTGCTAAGGGACTAGCAAAAGCTAAGTGTGGGGGAATTTGATAGAAGCATTTTAATGTGATATTTTAATAGTTAATTCCTCACATTTTGCTTAGTTAATTCCTTAACGAATCGATTTTTAATTCAATTTTTATTTTTAGGTACATTGGAGTAGATGATGATGAAATAAGTGTTAGGTCCATAAAATGATGGAGAAAAATGGAAATGCACTAAAAAGGTCAACTTTACACATTTTCCTACTCCGGCTAGGAGAAACCAAGCCAAGCAAGGAAGAAGGAGCGACCACCTGACCAAATGAACTTCAAATGAGCTGAAACCTTCCAGATCCATTCTAGACATCCTAAGAAACATTTCTTATGAAGAGTGCAAGAGCCAAAAAGAAGTGGAAGGCCTTCAAACAGTCAGCCCAATTTTCTGCAGAAGCAAAACTGGAAAACTGGACCTGTAAGGAGTCCAGCAGAAATTCCGGCCCAAACACATGGAGATAAATTCTGAAAATTTTACAGAATGATCTACACTCATGATGGATCATTTCATATGAAGAAGTCACGGGCAAAATCTGAAGTCTTGGTGGAGAATTAATTGAAGGAAAAATGAGTAGAAAGTGACTCAAACCTAACAAATTCCATTAGTGTTTAAATATTCAAACCTAACAAATTCCATTAGTGTTTAAATGCTCAAACCTAATAAATTCCATTAGTGTTTAAATGCTCAAACCTAACATATCATCATTTGTTTAAATCCAAATAGTTTTGCTTGGTAGCCTATAAATAGAGGCTACAACAAAGAAGAAAAGACATTCCTTCATCCATTCCATCTTCTTTGTCTCTCCATTTCCTTTCCATTTTCCTTTCCATCCTCTAGTTTCAAGTTTAGTCATCTCCACGAGTTCAAGCAAGGCCAAAGAAGAAGAAGAGAAGCCGTGAGCACTTCCATCCATAGCCATCCTTGAAGCTTGCTTTCGAGTTTCAAGAATCCACAACGTGAATCATCCATCTCATCTTCATCCACGGTGTAATCCTATTCTCCTTTGTAACCTTTGCTTTGAATTTCGTTGGTTATGAACTAGTTGACATATATGTTTGAACAAAGTATTATTTCTGGAATTTTTATGATTAATTGAGAATTTTCAGATTCATATATTGTGATTCGAGAGTTGCTTATGTGGGTTTGTTTAATTAAATTTGCGTTATAGATAACTTTTGTATTTTAATCTTATGTGGTTGCAAACACTTAGGGTTTCGATATGAATGGTGCTAGGTTTAAGAACATGAAATCGACTTTTCGTTTTGTGTAAACTTGAATCAAAGTAGTAAAGGTTTTGTACAAAGATCGAATTTAATTAAAGAGAATTGCAATTAGGTGGACTTTTCCATACTAAGTTGTACACTTGAGTTGATAGCCTTTCTCTATGTGTAATGCGTTAAACATGACATGATTGACTAGCTTTCTAGGGTTTGATTGCATGTTTGATAGGATTAATCTAGGTGCTTTCGCTTAGGTTAATTAGCATTGAAAAGTAAAAAATGGGAATTCATTTGCTTTCGAATGTTTCACATGATCAACTCCTTTCTCATGACTTAGATGAACAATATTAGGGTTTGAATCAATTTTAATCATAAGTTTCGGTTTTGATCTTTGTTCCTTCATTCCATTCGTATTTTTATGTTTTTTTCATTTTAATTGTTTTTGTTAACTTAGTTTCATTTTCGAAAAAACCAAAAACAAAATCCCCCCTTTTCGTGTAAAATGTTTATATTTTGTGAATACATTTGTGAATATTATACTTTGTTTTAATTTTAATTGTTTAATTGTTTGACAATGACAGGTGTACCCTCAATCCCCGGAATAGAACGATCCCTATTTGCTTATACTACTAACGATCTTTTCAGGGTTAAATTATGCGCTTGCTTTGAGCGTATCATGGGCCCCACGCGCCGGTGACCACCACCTCCGATGGCCACCAAATTTTGACAACAGCAACTTGAAAACAGGCCCAACCATTTCTTCAACTACAACACATTCCAATTTTACCTTGAAACAGTCGAAACCGGCTGGAGAAGTTTTTCCAGAAAAACTCAAGAACCCTAGAATTTGAAATCGTCGATTCGACCTCCACACTGCAAATCGTGACTCAAGGCTAGGGGCAAAACAATCCTGGGCAAAAACCGAACCTTCGATGGTGATTTGGTGGTCGGGGACGGCCGGAAACGGTGGAATCGCCGGAAAGCTCAAACTGCCCCCGTGGACTTCCTTGCTTCGATTCGAGGTTTCTCAGCCAAATCGCCACAACCTAAGGCTACTAGGGTGCAGAGGGGAGGGAGGAGCTCTTGTGGTGGCCGGCTGCACGCCGGTTGGTGGCCGGAATGCGCGGAATCGAAGGGAGGAAGAAGGACCCGAAAGGGAAAGAAGAGAGTTCGGGGGAGAGGAGAGAGAGAAGGTAGATTTCCGGAAATGGAAATCTACCACAGTAACTTTCTATATATATAGAAAGTTACCATGAACAGTAACGTTCACATTTTCGCTTATAACTTTCGTATGCGAACTCCGATTTTTACGAACCACATATGCACGCGCTCGGTTTAACATCCTCTACAACTTTCGTGAAGAAAATTTTCTCAGATTTTGACCCGAACAAAAAGTCATATTCTAACCCCCCCTAAATTGTAAAATGATAACTGCGAACGGTAAAACGTACCGTAATTCACATACACATAGTAAAAGAGGTTAAATCGGATATGGGGTGTAACAGTGGTGGCTGGTTAGCCCATCGCAGAGGACCCACCGTCCGGATGGCAAGCGAAGCTGCTACATGAGCAGCTTTGTTCGCTTCACAGGGAACCCAGTCCCAAGTGCAGCAATCAAAGTAGGAGCATCTCTTCCTTACTCGATTCGAATACAATTTCTAGCTCCTGTTGATTGGATTCTTCAGGTTAGAGATAACCTCTCTTGCATCTGACTCAAACTTTACCAATTTCAAATTCATCGATACTGCTAGATTGACACCAGATAGTAATGCTTCAGTTTCTGCAATGTCCGCCGAAGAGCAGTTTGCTTGGGTAGCAGACCCACCAAGGAGAGAGCCAGAATGATCCCTGATGACTACTCCTAGTCCGGCCTAATTTGGGGCCAACCAAGAGGCATCGCAATTAACTTTGACAATGCCCGGAGGGGGAGCAATCCAAATTGGAAGTGGGTTCATTCCGTAGGTGTCATAGATCAAAGTAGCCAGGGAGCGGTTTGTTGCATCAAGAAACTCAGCAACCAGATTGTTGGAAGTGCTAATGGTAAAGCTCGGAGAGAGGGGCTTATTCTGATACACAAAAGCACACCTCGCCTTCCATATGTTCCAACACAAAAGGCTGATAAAGGTAAGAATCTTTTCTTTTTCACTCTTGCTGGATTGATGTCTTGTTAGCCAAAGTAGCCATTGATCCAAAGTGGTAACCTGCTGTTTGTTTATTCTGATTCCCAATGGGGAGCCAAACCACACCAACTCCACCCAAGGACATAATAGCAGTATGTGCTCCATTGTTTTCATTTGCACTTCCACAGATAGGGCAAGTAGGATTATTAGCAATTTTTCTCCGAAACAGGTTATATAGGGTAGGAATATATAACACCATTTAGGGCTCTCCAAAGGAAGAGCCTAATCTTTGGTAGAGTATTGATGTTCCATAGGACTTTCCACACTTGTTTGTCAATCAAGTGTGAAGGGCCAGTAGTGGAAGAGAAAGGTTTTACAAGCTGATGATGAATCTAATGGTACCCAAAGCTAACTGTATAGCCACCGCTCTTGTTGCAAGGCCAAACTAATCTGTCACACCCCTCCCATCACCAATAGGTATAGTAGATATCTTCCACACATCCCTAGGCTGGATGAGATGTAAGATACAGTCTAGGTTCCAACTACGAGTATCCCAATCAATTAAAGAGTTAACCCATGTAGGATCACCCACCTGTGGATTCCCCGTAGTAACTAGATAGCCATCATGTGGAGGAGGGAGCCACTTATCTTTTCAAATTGTTGATTGTACAGCCATTGATGACTTGCCATTACACCCCCCCCCCCCAATAAACTGGTCCTTAGCCTCCAGTAAGCTAGACCAGCTTCAGGATGCCCTATAGCCTTTAACCGCTTCTAAGAAACTACAGTTAGGGAACTATCTAGCCTTGATAACTTATGCCTATAGAGAGTTTGGCTCCTGTATAAGGCGCCAACATTGCTTTGCAAGCAGGGCTAGATTGAAATGATTTAAATCTCAAAATCTCATTCCACCCTCAGTTTTAGGAGC